>NC_079170.1:14587640-14765140 GCF_947568905.1 Ostrea edulis | reverse complement strand
CAAACTTTAGAATTAGTCTAACTTTTTTATTTTTCAATGAAATCGTTTGTTATTTATATCGTAGGTATAACTTGGGACCCTTAACTGTTTGGCATCGTCAAAATTTCAATTCTGCACGCGAATGCACGTGTGCTTCAATTTGATTGGATAATACAAAACCGTTTATAACATTCATGCCAATCAAGGAAATTTAATGATATTTACAGGATAGGTAGACATGTCAAATATCTACAGATTGATATAATAAAAATTGCAAACGCGCATGCGCACGCACGTGCATTGTCTTTTGAAGGTTCAATTCTTTCAATGACCATAACTTTTTCGTTTTTTGTCAAAATCTTTTCAAACTTGTATTGTATATGTATCTTGATATTCTTAACAAAAGTGTATAGTCATAATTACCATCCGTCACCTGCATGCACGTGTGCTAAATTGTGATTGGACGATTTTCAAATCGCCATAACATTCTTATAAATGATGGAAACAATATGAAATTTATACTGTAAGTATATCTATCAAATGTCTATTGAATGACATCAACATTGATGCTGAGTCATACTCACGTGCCCGTGTATGCACGTGCATAGCTTTTCTTTCATTTTTCGGGTACTAAAATGGTCATAACTATTGAATTAAAAACTCAAATGAATTCAAATTTACCCTGAGGATCTATGATATGAATGTCTGTGAAATGGTGTCAACAAATTTTCCATTATCAAAATCGCGTGCGCGTGAATGCGCGTGCATTGTAATTTTTGACGTCTAAATTTGAGTATTGGTCTATAACATTTTGAGATTGCAATGAATAGGTTTGAAAATTAGGTCGCAGGTATGTTTTGGGCTTGTCAATTTATTAATAGTCTCAAAATCACTTCCCTGCACGCGCATGCACATGAGCTTAATTCTGATTGGACGATTTTGAAATCCCAATAACTTTCTTAAGAGTGAAGCGATCGATACCAAATTCATATAGTAAGTATATTGTTCAAATGTCTATTGATTAGCATCAACAAAATTGTTGTGTGGTACTCACGCGCACGTGTATGCACGTGCATTGATTTCGGTGTTTGTAGTTTTGAGTTGCCGTTAATTTCTCGTTTTTCATTGAACAGTTGTGAAACTTCTCTTGTACTCATATAGTAAGACTTCTAATGTATCGAGATGGTCGAATTATTTATATGCACGTACATGCACGTACGTGCACGTGCACAAAACTCTCAGATCTTTATAACTGATTTGAACTAGTATGAAATGCACTGAACGTTATAAGATAGTTATATATTCACATACAACACAGTTTGCAATGGTCAAAACAACTTGTACTGAAAGAAATGTCACCACTTACTAAATGGGGGAATGTTTGGGGAACATCTGTAACGGTCCCCGTTACAATAAGTACTAGTTATTATTAAGGTCTTCCGTCTCCTGCGTTTCAGGAAAGATGTCGTTTGGTGACGAGACTTTGCTTGCAAAATTTCGTCTTTGACATCACTTCCGGTCAGGAGTTATCTCTCTTTTAGTGACTTTTTGAAGGGCCTTGTTGTCCACACATCTCCTCCGTCAGTTTTGAAGCTAGAGTCTTGAAATTTCTACACAAGATAGAGTAAACATTCTAGAAGATTTGTGGGGGATTCGATTTTACCGGAGGCGATTTGCCTAAACGCTCGCCTGGACATGAAAAAATGGATGCCAAAATTGTTCGCCGATTTCGGCGATTTTTGACCTTTGATCTCCAATATCTTTTTCCTTGCAAATATTTTGTTAAGACATGTAGAACAAAAGTTGTGCACATTTACGAGATCTTTTCGAAAATATCAAGATTTAGGGGCTAGCCCCTTCAATTAGGGATCTAGAAGGGTTCAAAGTCTAGATCAAATATCTCAAAAATCGTTAATATTTTGGTATAAGTCAAAGAACAAAAAATGTTCATCTCAACAATCCAAATCTGTTCATATAAAAATTTAGGTCATATGTTACGTAATAAGGGATTTTAAGGGCCAAAACCATAAATTTTTGACCCCTTGTATCTCGAAAACGACAAATATTTTGAAAAGCAATAAAGAACAAAAGTTGTTCAGAATGATGATCTGAACAATATGCATATTTCGTTTTTACCCTATATGGCCCCGTTAGGGAGCTACAGTTTGGCCCCTAAAAATTACTTCTACAAATAACTCGAGAACGGTAAAGAATTTCTAAATACTTGTTGAACAAAAAATGTTTGAAATGTTATGACCTTTCTTACGATATCAAGCAAAAGGGGCTGACCCTTTAAATTAGGGGCCCAGAAGGGTCCAAAGGTTTATGAGAATATCTCAGAAACTATTAATATTTTGTAATAAGTCATTGAAGCGGAAATGTTCATCTAAACGAGCTTGTTCTTATCAAATCAAAAAGTAGGTCATATGTTACGTAATAAGGGATTTTAAGGGCCAAAATCATAAATAATTGACACCTCATATCTTGAAAACGACAAATATTTTGAAAAGCATTATTCAACAAAAGTTGTTCAGAATGATAATCTAAACAATATGTACATTTCGTTTTTTCCCTATGTGGCCCTGTTAGGGAGCTACAGTTTGGCCCCTAAATATTTCTTGTAGAGATAACTCGAGAACGGTAAAGAATTTCTAAATACTTGTTGAGCAAAAAATGTTTCAAATGACAAGGCCTTTCTTACGATATCAAGCAGAACGGGCTGGCCCTTTAAATTAGGGGTTCAGAAGGGTCCAAATGTTTTTGAGAATATCTCAGAAACTATTAATATTTCATAATAATTTGTAGGAGCGGAAATGTTCATCTCAACGAGCTTGATCTTATCAAATCAAAAAGTAGGTCATATGTTACGTAATTAGAGATTTTAAGGGCCAAAATCGTAAATATTTGAAGCCTCATATCTTTAAAACGACATATTTTTTGAAAAGCATTATTGAACAAAAGTTGTTCAATGTGTCATAACCTATCGATCAATATCAAAAAATGGGTCTGTGGGCCTCATGGCTCGCCTGTAGAGTCCATTTTTGTCGATATCAGTCGATTTCAAAAACTTGTAACTGGTAAATATTTTGTAAGGACATATTGAACAAAAGTTGTTCAGTTTATCGAGATCTATCGATTGATATCAAGAAATAGGCCTATGGTCCTAATGGCTCGCCTGTAGAGTCGATTTTTTGTCAATATCGGTCGATCTCAATAACTTTTTACAGGTAAATATTTTGTAAAGACATATAGAACTAAAGTTGTTGAGTCTATAGAGGGCTAACAAATGACATCAAGAAATAGGCCCGCGGGCATTATGGCTCGCCTGGAGAGTCGAATTTCAAACGAATTTCACCGCAACTTTGCTTCAGAAGCTTATGATATGAAAAATTGATTATATCTAAAGTGTCTTAAAGTCGGAAACTAAATTGGGACTCATTTGTCTTCTTTTTTTTTTTTTTAACTCCGAGTGCATCAACAAATCGAACGGAAGACCTACTCGTTGCTCGCAACGAGATCGTGTCTAGTTATTATTATTCTTTTTTTTTCTCCTTACCGATTTTTGTGCAGAAGATTTCTCGGAGATGGCTGGATCAATTTGCTTCAAATTTTCAGGATTGATGCGTTGTCATTTGAAGTTTGTACTGCCGTTTCAATTTTTGAAAAATCACTTCCGTTTGGAAGTTATCCCCCTTTTATCGATTTTCAGATGACCATTTTGTCCAGACAAAAACTCAAAAACGATAAAAGCTAGAGTGCTGAAATTTTCAGTGATGTTAGACGACATGTTGTAGTTGTGCACCTGGGTTTTCAAAATTTCCGGAAGTGCCTAGTATGGAAGCTCGGTAGGGGTCGAAAATGGAGTTTTAAAAAGTGTCTCATTTTTCTCCACATTTTAAATCATAACTATTTACTGGTAAATATTTTGCTTAGACATATATAACAAAAGTTGTACAGTTTATTGAGATCTTTCGTGTCATATGAAGAAATGGGCCCATAGGCCTCATGGCTCGCCTGAACCATTGAATTTCTGTTACAATGATTAACTTTTTTCTCACGAAACTTTTGATAAGACATGTAGAATAAAAGTTGTTCAAGTTTGCAAGATCTATCTAATGATATAAAAAAAACTAGGCCTCAGGGCGTCATGGCTCGCCTGAACAGTCGAATTTGTATCACAATTAATAACATTAAAAAGTTTTTTCTCGAGAAACTTTTGACAAGACATGTAGAACAAAAGTTGTTCAGTTTCGCAAGGGTTAACTAACGATGTTAATAAATAGGCCTGCGGGTCTCATGGCTCACCTGAACAGTTGGGTTATTGTTGCAATCTATAACATTTTTGTCAAGAAACTTTTAATAAGACATCTTGAACAAAAGTTGTTCAGTTTTGCAAGATCTTTCGAACAACATCATGAAAAAGGCCAACGGGCCTCATGGCTCGCCTGAACAGTTTGATCAGTGTCACAATTACTAACTTTTTTCTCGAGAATCTTTTGATAAGACATGTAGAACAAAAGTTGTTCAGTTTTGCAAGATCTTTCAAACGATATCAAGAAAAAGGCCCACGGGCCTTATGACTCGCCTTTACAGTGATAAATGTCGCATAACGTTATACTCGTAAATATTTTGTTTAGACATATATAACAAAAGTTGTACAGTTTATTGAGATCTTTCGTGCCGTATCAAGAAATGGGCCCATGGGCTTCATGGCTCGCCTGAACCATTGAATTTCTGTTACAATGATTAACTTTTTCCTCACGAAACTTTGATGAAACATGTAGAATAAAAGTTGTTCAGTTTTGCAAGATCTATCTAATGATATCAAAAAATAGGCCTGCGGGGGTCATGGCTCGCCTGAACAGTCGAATTTGTATCACAATTAATAACATTAATAACTTTTTTCTCGAGAAACTTTTGATAAGACATGTAGAACAAAAGTTGTTCAGATTCGCAAGCGTTACTAACGATGTTAAGAATAAGGCCTGCGGGTCTCATGGCTCACCTGAACAGTTTTGTTATTGTTGTAATCTATAACATTTTAGTCAAGAAACTTTTAATGAGACATCTAGAGCAAAAGTTGTTCAGTTTTGCAAGATGTTTCAAACAACATCATGAAAAAGGCGAACGAGCCTCATGGCTCGCCTGAACAGTTTGATTAGTGTCACAATCAATAGCTTTTTTCTGGAGAAACTTTTGATAAAACATGTAGACCAAATGTTGTTCAGGTTTGCAAGATCTTTCAAACGATATCAAGAAAAAGGCCCACGGGCCTTATCACTCGCCTTAACAGTCTGATAAATGTTGCAATCAATAACTTTTTTCTTAAGAAAATTTCCATAGGACATGTAGAACAAAATTTGTTCAGTTTTGCGAGATATATCTAGAATGATATAAAAAAAAAATAGGCCTCCAGGCGGCATGACTCGCCTGATCAGTTGAATCTGTATCGCAGTAAATAACATTATTAACTTTTTTCTCGAGAAAAAACTGACCCCTTTAATTAGTTGCCGAGAGGTAGAGAGAGTCTTTAATTTATAACATTTAAATGATCAATATTTGTAAAACATTACCAAAGCTAAATTGTACGTCTAGACAATATATTTGTATCATTATTTATGAACGAAAATGTCAGTCAAATTCTTATCTAATCACATCTAAATTTGGACGGAAGACCCACTCGTTGCTCGCAACGAGATCGAATCTAGTTATTAGGGTCTTCCGTCTTCAGCGGAAGACCCTTCTATTATTCTATTGTTGATTTTTCACTTTTATTATTATTATTATTATTATTCTTTTTTTTTCTCCTTACCGATTTTTGTGCAGAAGATTTCTCGGAGATGGCTGGATCAATTTGCTTCAAATTTTCAGAATTGATGCGTTGCCATTTGAAGTTTGTACCGCCGTTTCAATTTTCGAAAAATCACTTCCGGTTGGAAGTTATCCCCCTTTTATCGATTTTCAGATGACCATTTTGTCCAGACAAAAACTCAAAAACGATAAAAGCTAGAGTGCTGAAATTTTCAGTGATGTTAGACGATATGTTGTAGTTGTGCACCTGGGTTTTAAAACTTTCCGGAAGTGCCTAGTATGGAAGCTCGGTAGGGGTCGAAAATGGAGTTTTAAAAAGTGTCTCATTTTTCTCCACGTTTTAAATCATAACTTTTTACTCGTAAATATTTTGCTTAGACATATATAACAAAAGTTGTACAGTTTATTGAGATCTTTCGTGTCATATCAAGAAATGGGCCCATAGGCCTCATGGCTGGCCTGAACCATTGAATTTCTGTTACAATGACTAACTTTTTTCTCACTAAACTTTTGATAAGAAAGGTAAAATAAAAGTTGTTCAGGTTTGCAAGATCTATCTAATGATATCAACAACTAGGCCTCAGGGTGTCATGGCTCGCCTGAACAGTCGAATTTGTATCACAATTAATAACATTAATAACTTTTTTCTCGAGAAACTTTTGACAAGACATGTAGAACAAAAGTTGTTCAGTTTCGCAAGGGTTAACTAACAATGTTAATAAATAGGCCTGCAGGTCTCATGGCTCACCTGAACAGTTGGGTTATTGTTGCAATCTATAACATTTTTGTCAAGAAACTTTTAATAAGACATCTTGAACAAAAGTTGTTCAGTTTTGCAAGATCTTTCGAACAACATCATGAAAAAGGCCAACGGGTCTCATGGCTCGCCTGAACAGTTTCATCAGTGTCACAATTACTAACTTTTTTCTCGAGAATCTTTTGATAAGACATGTAGAACAAAAGTTGTTCAGTTTTGCAAGATCTTTCAAACGATATCAAGAAAAAGGCCCACGGGCCTTATGACTCGCCTTAACAGTGATAAATGTCGCATAACGTTATACTCGTAAATATTTTGTTTAGACATATATAACAAAAGTTGTACAATTTATTGAGATCTTTCGTGCCGTATCAAGAAATGGGCCCATGGGCCTCATGGCTCGCCTGAACCATTGAATTTCTGTTACAATGATTAACTTTTTCGTCACCAAACTTTGATAAAACATGTAGAATAAAAGTTGTTCAGTTTTGCAAGATCTATCTAATGATATCAAAAAATAGGCCTGCGGGCGTCATGGCTCGCCTGAACAGTCGAATTTGTATCACAATTAATAACATTAATAACTTTTTTCTCGAGAAACTTTTGATAAGACATGTAGAACAAAAGTTGTTCAGTTTCGCAAGCGTTAACTAACAATGTTAAGAATAAGGCCTGCGGGTCTCATGGCTCACCTGAACAGTTGGGTTATTGTTGTAATCTATAACATTTTAGTCAAGAAACTTTTAATGAGACATCTAGAGCAAAAGTTGTTCAGTTTTGCAAGATCTTTCAAACAACATCATGAAAAAGGCGAACGGGCCTCATGGCTCGCCTGAAGAGTTTGATTAGTGTCGCAATCAATAACTTTTTTCTTAAGAAAATTTCCATAGGACATGTAGAACAAAATTTGTTCAGTTTTGCGAGATATATCTAGAATGATATCAAAAAATAGGCCTCCGGGCGGCATGACTCGCCTGATCAGTCGAATCTGTATCACAGTAAATAACATTATTAACTTTTTTCTCGAAAAAAAGCTGACCCCTTTAATTAGTTGCCAAGAGGTAGAGAGAGTCTTTAATTTATAACATTTAAATGATCAATATTTGTAAAACATTACCAAAGCTAAATTGTACGTCTAGACAAAATATTTGTATCATTATTTATGAACGAAAATGTCAGTAAAATTCTTATCTAATCACATTTAAATTTGGACGGAAGACCCACTCGTTGCTAGCAACGAGATCGAATCTAGTTATTATTATTAGAGTCTTCCGTCTTCAGCGGAAGACCCTTCTATTATTCTATTGTTGATTTTTCACTTTTCTTATTATTATTATTCTTTTTTTTTCTCCTTACCGATTTTTGTGCAGAAGATTTCTCGGAGATGGCTGGATCGATTTGCTTCAAATTTTCAGGATTGATGCGTTGCCATTTGAAGTTTGTACTGCCGTTTCAATTTTTGAAAAATCACTTCCGGTTGGAAGTTATCCCCCTTTTATCGATTTTCAGATGACCATTTTGTCCAGACAAAAACTCAAAAACGATAAAAGCTAGAGTGCTGAAATTTTCAGTGATGTTAGACGACATGTTGTAGTTGTGCACCTGGGTTTTCAAAATTTCCGGAAGTGCCTAGTACGGAAGCTCGGTAGGGGTCGAAAATGGAGTTTTAAAAAGTGTCCAATTTTTTTCCACGTTTTGAATGATAACTTTTTATTCGTAAATATTTTGTTTAGACATATATAACAAAACTTGTACAGTTTATTGAGATCTTTTGTGCCATATCAAGAAATGGGCCCATGGGCCTCATGGCTCGCCTGAACCATTGAATTTCTGTTACAATGATTAACTTTTTTCTCACGAAACTTTTGATAAGACATGTAGAATAAAAGTTGTTCAGTTTTGCAAGTTCTATCTATTGATATCTAAAAATAGGCCTCAGGGCGTCATGGCTCGCCTGAACAGTCGAATTTGTATTGCAATTAATAACATTAATAACTTTTTCCTCGAGAAACTTTTGACAAGACATGTAGAACAAAAGTTGTTCAGTTTCGCAAGGGTTAACTAACGATGTTAAGAAATAGGCCTTCGGGTCTCATGGCTCACCTGAACAGTTGGGTTATTGTTGCAATCTATAACATTTTTGTCAAGAAACTTTTAATAAGATATCTATAACAAAAGTTGTTGAGATTTGCAAGATCTTTCGAACAACATTATGAAAAAGGCCAACGGGCCTCATAGCTCGCCTGAAGAGTTTGATTAGTGTCACAATCAATAACTTTTTTCTGGAGAAACTTTTGATAAGACATGTAGAACAAAAGTTGTTCAGTTTCGCAAGCGTTAACTAACAATGTTAAGAAATAGGCCTGCGGGTCTCATGGCTCACCTGAACAGTTGGGTTATTGTTGCAATCTATAACATTTTTGTCGAGAAACTTTTAATAAGACATCTAGAACAAAAGTTGTTAAGTTTTGCAAGATCTTTCCAACAACATCATGAAAAAGGCCAACGGACCTCATGGCTCGCCTGAACAGTTTGTTAGTGTCACAGTTACTAACTTTTTTCTCGAGAATCTTTTGATAAGACATGTGGAACAAAAGTTGTTCAGTTTTGCAAGATCTTTCAAACGATATCAAGAAAAAGGCCCACGGGCCTTATGACTCGCCTTAACAGTCTGATAAATGTCGCATAACTTTATACTCGTAAATATTTTGTTTAGAGATATATAACAAAAGTTGTATAGTTTATTGAGGTCTTCCGTGCCGTATCCAGAAATGGGCCTATGAGTCTCATGGCTCGCCTGAACCATTGAATTTCTGTTACAATGATTAACTTTTTCCTCACGAAACTTTGATAAAACATGTAGAATAAAAGTTGTTCAGTTTTGCAAGTTCTATCTATAGATCTAAAAAAAAAGGCCTCCGTGCGTCATGGCTCGCCTGAACAGTGTAATTTGTATCACAATTAATAACATTAATAACTTTTTTCTCGAGAAACTTTTGACAAGACATGTAGAACAAAAGTTTCGCAAGCGTTAACTAACGATGTTAAGAAATAGGCCTGCGGGTCTCATGGCTCACCTGAACAGTTGGGTTATTGTTGCAATCTATAACATTTTAGTCAAGAAACTTTTAATGAGACATCAAGAAAAAGGCCCACGGGCCTTATGACTCGCCTTAACAATCTGATAAATGTCGCAATCAATAACTTTTTTCTCAAGAGAATTTTGATAGGACATGTAGAGCAAAATTTGTTCAGTTTTGCGAGATATATCTAGCATTATATATAAAAAAAAGAAGATAGGCCTCCGGGCGACATGACTCGCCTGATCAGTCGAATTTGTATCGCAGTAAATAACATTATTAACTTTTTTCTCGAAAAAAGGCTGACCTCTCTAATTAGTGCCCGAGAGGGGCAGAGAGTCTTTAATTTATAACACTTAAATGATTAATATTTGTAAAACATTACTGAAGCTAAATTCTACGTTTAGACAATATATTTGTATCATTATTTATGAACGAAAATCTCAGTCAAATTCTTATCTCATCACATCTAAAATTGGACGGAAGACCCACTCGTTGCTCGCAACGAGATCGCATCTAGTTATTATTCTTTTTTTTTCTCCTTACCGATTTTTGTGCAGAAGATTTCTCGGAGATGGCTGGATCAATTTGCTTCAAATTTTCAGAATTGATGCGTTGCCATTTGAAGTTTGTACCGCCGTTTCAATTTTTGAAAAATCACTTCCGGTTGGAAGTTATCCCCCTTTTATCGATTTTCAGATGACCATTTTGTCCAGACAAAAACTCAAAAACGATAAAAGCTAGAGTGTTGAAATTTTCAGTGATGTTAGACGACATGTTGTAGTTGTGCACCTGGGTTTTCAAAATTTCCGGAAGTGCCTAGTATGGAAGCTCGGTAGGGGTCGAAAATGGAGTTTAAAAAAGTGTCTCATTTTTCTCCACGTTTTAAATCATAACTTTTTACTCGTAAATATTTTGCTTAGACATATATAACAAAAGTTGTACAGTTTATTGAGATCTTTCGTGTCATATGAAGAAATGGGCCCATAGGCCTCATGGCTCGCCTGAACCATTGAGTTTCTGTTACAATGATTAACTTTTTTCTCACGAAACTTTTGATAAGACATGTAGAATAAAAGTTGTTCAAGTTTGCAAGATCTATCTAATGATATCAAAAAATAGGCCTGCGGGGGTCATGGCTTGCCTGAACAGTCGAATTTGTATCACAATTAATAACATTAATAACGTTTTTCTCGAGAAACTTTTGAGAAGACATGTTGAACAAAAGTTGTTCAGTTTCGCAAGGGTTAACTAACGATGTTAATAAATAGGCCTGCGGGTCTCATGGCTCACCTGAACAGTTGGGTTATTGTTGCAATCTATAACATTTTTGTCAAGAAACTTTTAATAAGACATCTTGAACAAAAGTATTTCAGTTTTGCAAGATCTTTCGAACAACATCATGAAAAAGGCCAACGGGCCTCATGGCTCGCCTGAACAGTTTCATCAGTGTCACAATTACTAACTTTTTTCTCGAGAATCTTTTGATAAGACATGTAGAACAAAAGTTGTTCAGTTTTGCAAGATCTTTCAAACGATATCAAGAAAAAGGCCCACGGGCCTTATGACTCGCCTTAACAGTGATAAATGTCGCATAACGTTATACTCGTAAATATTTTGTTTAGACATATATAACAAAAGTTGTACAGTTTATTGAAATCTTTCGTGCCGTATCAAGAAATGGGCCCATGGGCCTCATGGATCGCCTGAACCATTGAATTTCTGTTACAATGATTAACTTTTTCCTCACGAAACTCTGATAAAACATGTAGAATAAAAGTTGTTCAGTTTTGCAAGATCTATCTAATGATATTAAAAAAATAGGCCTACGGGCGTCATTGCTCGCCTGAACAGTCGAATTTGTATCACAGTTAATAACATTAATAACTTTTTTCTCCAGAAACTTTTGATAAGACTTGTAGAACAAAAGTTGCTCAGATTCGCAAGCGTTAACTAACGATGTTAAGAATAAGGCCTGTGAGTCTCATGGCTCACCTGAACAGTTGGGTTATTGTTGCAATCTATAACATTTTAGTCAAGAAACTTTTAATGAGACATCTAGAGCAAAAGTTGTTCAGTTTTGCAAGATGTTTCAAACAACATCATGAAAAAGGCCAACGGGCCTCTTGGCTCGCCTACAGTTTGATTAGTGTCACAATCAATAACTTTTTTCTCGAGAATCTTTTGATAAGACATGTAGAACAAAAGTTGTTCAGTTTTGCAAGATTTTTCAAACGATATCAAGAAAAAGGCCCACGGGCCTTATGACTTGCCTTAACAGTCTGATATATGTCGCAATCAATAACTTTTTTCTCAAGACAATTTTAATAGGACATGTACAACAAAATTTGTTCAGTTTTGCGAGATGTATCTAGAATGATATAAAAAAAAAAAATAGGCCTCCGGGCGACATGACTCGCCTGATCAGTCTCGAATTTGTATCGCAGTAAATAACATTATTAACTTTTTTGTCGAAAAAAAGGCTGACCCCTTTAATTAGTGGCCGAGAGCGGCAGAGATTCTTTAATTTATAGGACTTAAATGATCAATATTTGTAAAACATTACCGAAGCTAAATTGTACGTCTAGACAATATATTTGTATCATTATTTATGAATGAAAATCTCAGTCAAATTCTTATCTCATCACATCTAAAATTGGACGGAAGACCCACTCGTTGCTCGCAACGAGATCGCATCTAGTTATTATTATTATTCATTTTTTTTCTCCTTACCGATTTTTGTGCAGAAGATTTCTCGGATATGGCTGGATCAATTTGCTTCAAATTTTCAGGATTGATGCGTTGCCATTTGAAGTTTGTACCGCCGTTTCAATTTTTGAAAAATCACTTCCGGTTGGAAGTTATCCCCCTTTTATCGATTTTCAGATGACCATTTTGTCCAGACAAAAACTCAAAAACGATAAAAGCTAGAGTGCTGAAATTTTCAGTGTTGTTAGACGACATGTTGTAGTTGTGCACCTGGGTTTTCAAAATTTCCGGAAGTGCCTAGTATGGAAGCTCGGTAGGGGTCGAAAATGGAGTTTTAAAAAGTGTCTCATTTTTCTCCACGTTTTAAATCATAACTATTTACTCGTAAATATTTTGCTTAGACATATATAACAAAAGTTGTACAGTTTATTGAGATCTTTCGTGACATATCACGAAATGAGCCCATAGGCCTCATGGCTCGCCTGAACCATTGAATTTCTGTTACAATGATTAACTTTTTTCTCACGAAACTTTTGATAAGACATGTAGAATAAAAGTTGTTCAGGTTTGCAAGATCTATCTAATGATATAAAAAACTAGGCCTGCGGGGGTCATGGCTCGCCTGAACAGTCGAATTTGTATCACAATTAATAACATTAATAACTTTTTTCTCGAGAAACTTTTGACAAGACATGTAGAACAAAAGTTGTTCAGTTTCGCAAGGGTTAACTAACGATGTTAATAAATAGGCCTGTGGGTCTCATGGCTCACCTGAACAGTTGGGTTATTGTTGCAATCTATAACATTTTTGTCAAGAAACTTTTAATAAGACATCTTGAACAAAAGTTGTTCAGTTTTGCAAGATCTTTCGAACAACATCATGAAAAAGGTCAACGGGCCTCATGGCTCGCCTGAACAGTTTGATCAGTGTCACAATTACTAACTTTTTTCTGGAGAATCTTTTGATAAGACATGTAGAACAAAAGTTGTTCAGTTTTGCAAGATCTTTCAAACGATATCAAGAAAAAGGCCCACGGGCCTTATGACTCGCCTTAACAGTGATAAATGTCGCATAACATTATACTCGTAAATATTTTGTTTAGACATATATAACAAAAGTTGTACAGTTTATTGAGATCTTTCGTGCCGTATCAAGAAATGGGCCCATGGGCTTCATGGCTCGCCTGAACCATTGAATTTCTGTTACAATGATTAACTTTTTCCTCACGAAACTTTGATGAAACATGTAGAATAAAAGTTGTTCAGTTTTGCAAGATCTATCTAATGATATCAAAAAATAGGCCTGCGGGGGTCATGGCTCGCCTGAACAGTCGAATTTGTATCACAATTAATAACATTAATAACTTTTTTCTCGAGAAACTTTTGATAAGACATGTAGAACAAAAGTTGTTCAGATTCGCAAGCGTTACTAACGATGTTAAGAATAAGGCCTGCGGGTCTCATGGCTCACCTGAACAGTTGGGTTATTGTTGTAATCTATAACATTTTAGTCAAGAAACTTTTAATGAGACATCTAGAGCAAAAGTTGTTCAGTTTTGCAAGATGTTTCAAACAACATCATGAAAAAGGCGAACGAGCCTCATGGCTCGCCTGAACAGTTTGATTAGTGTCACAATCAATAGCTTTTTTCTGGAGAAACTTTTGATAAAACATGTAGACCAAAAGTTGTTCAGGTTTGCAAGATCTTTCAAACGATATCAAGAAAAAGGCCCACGGGCCTTATGACTCGCCTTAACAGTCTGATAAATGTCGCAATCAATAACTTTTTTCTTAAGAAAATTTCCATAGGACATGTAGAACAAAATTTGTTCAGTTTTGCGAGATATATCTAGAATGATATAAAAAAAAAAATAGGCCTCCAGGCGGCATGACTCGCCTGATCAGTTGAATCTGTATCACAGTAAATAACATTATTAACTTTTTTCTTGAAAAAAAGCTGACCCCTTTAATTAGTTGCCGAGAGGTAGAGAGAGTCTTTAATTTATAACATTTAAATGATCAATATTTGTAAAACATTACCAAAGCTAAATTGTACGTCTAGACAATATATTTGTATCATTATTTATGAACGAAAATCTCAGTCAAATTCTTATCTAATCACATCTAAATTTGGACGGAAGACCCACTCGTTGCTCGCAACGAGATCGAATCTAGTTATTATTATTATTCTTTTTTTTTCTCCTTACCGATTTTTGTGCAGAAGATTTCTCGGAGATGGCTGGATCGATTTGCTTCAAATATTCAGGATTGATGCGTTGCCATTTGAAGTTTGTACCGCCGTTTCAATTTTTGAAAAATCACTTCCGGTTGGAAATTATCCCCCTTTTATCGATTTTCTGATGACCATTTTGTCCAGACAAAAACTCAAAAACGATAAAAGCTAGAGTGCTGAAATTTTCAGTGATGTTAGACGACATGCTGTAGTTGTGCACCTGGGTTTTAAAAATTTCCGGAAGTGCCTAGTATGGAAGCTCGGTAGGGGTCGAAAATGGAGTTTTAAAAAGTGTGCAATTTTTTTCCACGTTTTAAATCATAACTTTTTACTCGTAAATATTTTGTTTAGACATATATAACAAAACTTGCACAGTTTATTGAGATCTTTCGTGGCATATCAAGAAATGGGCCCATGGGCCTCATGGCTCGCCTGAACCATTGAATTTCTGTTACAATGATTAACTTTTTTCTCACGAAACTTTTGATAAGACATGTAGAATAAAAGTTGTTCAGTTTTGCAAGTTCTATTTAATGATATCTAAAAATAGGCCTCCGGGCGTCATGGCTCGCCTGAATAGTGGAATTTGTATCGCAATTAATAACATTAATAACTTTTTCCTCGAGAAACTTTTGACAAGACATGTAGAACAAAAGTTGTTCAGTTTCGCAAGCGTTAACTAGCGATGTTAAGAAATAGGCCTGCGGGTCTCATGGCTCACCTGAACAGTTGGGTTATTGTTGCAATCTATAACATTTTTGTCAAGAAACTTTTAATAAGATATCTATAACAAAAGTTGTTCAGATTTGCAAGATCTTTCCAACAACATTATGAAAAAGGCCAACGGGCCTCATAGCTCGCCTAAAGAGTTTGATTAGTGTCACAATCAATAACTTTTTTCTGGAGAAACTTTTGATAAGACATGTAGAACAAAAGTTGTTCAGTTTCGCAAGCGTTAACTAACGATGTTAAGAAATAGGCCTGCGGGTCTCATGGCTCACCTGAACAGTTGGGTTATTGTTGCAATCTATAACATTTTTGTCAAGAAACTTTTAATAAGACATCTAGAACAAAAGTTGTTCAGTTTTGCAAGATCTTTCCAACAACATTATGAAAAAGGCCAACGGGCCTCATAGCTCGCCTGAAGAGTTTGATTAGTGTCACAATCAATAACTTTTTTCTGGAGAAACTTTTGATAAGACATGTAGAACAAAAGTTGTTCAGTTTCGCAAGCGTTAACTAACGATGTTAAGAAATAGGCCTGCGGGTCTCATGGCTAACCTGAACAGTTGGGTTATTGTTGCAATCGATAACATTTTTGTCAAGAAACTTTTAATAAGACATCTAGAACAAAAGTTGTTCAGTTTTGCAAGATCTTTCCAACAACATTATGAAAAAGGCCAACGGGCCTCATAGCTCGCCTGAAGAGTTTGATTAGTGTCACAATCAATAACTTTTTTCTGGAGAAACTTTTGATAAGACATGTAGAACAAAAGTTGTTCAGTTTCGCAAGCGTTAACTAACGATGTTAAGAAATAGGCCTGCGGGTATCATGGCTCACCTGAACAGTTGGGTTATTGTTGCAATCTATAACATTTTTGTCAAGAAACTTTTAATAAGACATCTAGAACAAAAGTTGTTCAGTTTTGCAAGATCTTTCCAACAACATCATGGAAAAGGCCAATGGACCTCATGGCTCGACTGAACAGTTTGTTAGCGTCACAATTACTAACTTTTTTCTCGAGAATCTTTTGATAAGACATGTGGAACAAAAGTTGTTCAGTTTTGCAAGATCTTTCAAACGATATCAAGAAAAAGGTCCACGGGCCTTATGACTCGCCTTAACAGTCTGATAAATGTCGCATAACTTTATACTCGTAAATATTTTGTTTAGAGATATATAACAAAAGTTGTACAGTTTATTGAGGTCTTTCGTGCCGTATCTAGAAATGGGCCAATGGGCCTCATGGCTCGCCTGAACCATTGAATTTCTGTTACAATGATTAACTTTTTCCTCACGAAACTTTGATAAAACATGTAGAATAAAAGTTGTTCAGTTTTGCAAGTTCTATCTAATGATATAAAAAGAAAAGCCTCCGTGCGTCATGGCTCGCCTGAACAGTGGAATTTGTATCGCAATTAATAACATTAATAACTTTTTTCTCGACAAACTTTTGACAAGACATGTAGAACAAAAGTTGTTCAGTTTCGCAAGCATTAACTAACGATGTTAAGAAATAGGCCTGCGGGTCTCATGGCTCACCTGAACAGTTGGGTTATTGTTGCAATCTATAACATTTTAGTCAAGAAACTTTTAATGAGTCATCAAGAAAAAGGCCCACGGGCCTTATGACTCACCTTAACAATCTGATAAATGTCGCAATCAATAACTTTTTTCTCAAGAAAATTTTGATAGGACATGAAGAGCAAAATTTGTTCAGTTTTGCGAGATATATCTAGAATGATATATAAAAAAATAGGACTCCGGGCGACATGACTCGCCTGATCAGTCGAATTTGTATCGCAGTAAGTAACATTATTAACTTTTTTCTCGAAAAAAGGCTGACCTCTTTAATTAGTGGCCGAGAGGGGCAGAGAGTCTTTAATTTATAACACTTAAATGATTTAAAATATTTGTAAAACATTACTGAAGCTAAATTGTATGTTTAGACAATATATTTGTATCATTATTTATGAACGAAAATCTCAGTCAAATTCTTATCTCATCACATCTAAAATTGGACGGAAGACCCACTCGTTGCTCGCAACGAGATCGCATCTAGTTATTATTATTATTATTATTATTATTATTCTTTTTCTCCGGTACTTTTTTGTCCGGTAGTGTTCTCAGAAACTACAAAAGGGATCGATATGAAACTTTCCAGGATGATAGTATAGCGTTTGTAGATGTGCATAGTGATAGTCATTTTGTCTGCACGTGCATGCACGCGCGTACACGTGCATTGCAATTTTGGTACAAAAAATGGAAAATCAGAATATTGAAGGAAGCGATATAAAACCTAAATAGGATGATAGTATATCATTTGTACATATGAAAAATAATATTTATTTGTCAGCACGTGCACGCATGCGCGTGTACGCGCATTACAAAATTTGTACGCTAACTTTGGAATCAGTCTAACTTTTTTGTTGTTCATTGAAATGGCTTGAAATTCATATCATAGGTAGATATTGAGACTCTTAACTGATTTGCATGGTCAAAATTACCAATTTGCACGCGCATGCACGTGCGCTTCATTTTGATTCGATAATACTAAAACGTTTTTAACTATCTTGTTTATGAAGTGAATGAGATGATATTCACAGCATATGTAGACAATATGTGTATCTATATATTGGTGTAAGAAAAAAATGCCAACGCACACGCGCGTTCAACGTTTTTAAATTTTCAATTTTTAAAGGACGATAACGTTTTTGTTTTTCATCAAATTCTATTGATATTAATGGTTTAGATGTGTCTTGGTACTCCTTACAGATTGCTGTGGTTAGAATTACTGCTCAGCACGTGCATGCACGTGTGCTGAATTCTGATTGGACGATTTTAAAATCGCTATAACTTCCTTGTATTCGGTGGAAACGTTATGAAATTCACACTGTGGGTATATGATACACATGCCTGTTGAACGACATCAACAAAAATTCGGAATCATACACGCGTGCGCGTGTATGCGCGTGCAACGCTTTCTTTCATTTTTTTTGGTACTGAAATGACCATATTGAACGTACTACATGTAATTAAAGGCTAAAATAAAATGATTTTTTGCTATAGATTCACAAGGACATCACTTTTTAATTGGGGGAGGTTTGGGGAACATATGTAACGGTCCCCGTTACAATTAGAACTAGTTTATGTTGTTTTTGAGAAAAATAAATACATGTAGATCAATCACTTCAAAAATCTTGAACCCATGCGTTACTGAATCTTTTCACCATGGTCACGATGGTCAACGGAGTACTTGCACCGATAGAGTATAATGGCATGGATCATGTGGACATAAAAACAGATTTGTTAAGTGTCAGTTTTACTAACTTTACGTTAATCATTCCCCCCCTCTGGATCCGCCACTGACCGGGCTTTATATCGGGTGCGTTCATAGTAACCCCAATGGTACCATCATCGATTTGCCAATAATAAATATTGAAGTCATTGATACTATTGGACCCTTGTGTACTCTGAACGAGTTTGGGTTACAAATGGTGAGAAATCCAACTATGGTACCATTGGTATACCACGAGCAGGCGCGTAGCCAGGCGTACGTTTGTACACACAAACGTCCACATCACTTTAAAAAAAATGAAAGGAGAGAGAGAGAGAGAGAGAGAGAGAGAGAGAGAGAGAGAGAGAGAGAGAGAGAGGGGGGGGGGGATTAGTAATATCAATCGGTAGTGAAGGGCAATATTTATGACAATTATATTTGTCCTCTCCGGAATTGTTATTAACAGATTCAGTTTATATCCATTTTTTTTAAAAATGGAGACAGGCTACTGACAAACATGTTGATGGTGCAGGGGTTTCAACCGTCTCATTTAAAGTCAGCATTTCGCAAATTCTATGGTCGTTATAACAATCTACTTTACCAATACAACCTACCATTGGGTCAAATTTGTCTGACTTGTTTCATATCGATTGTTTGGCCGTTTTTGGCACAATGATTTTGAATAAGGTTAACTCCGTTTGCCTGATCAAGATATAGGGCCCACAGAGGGTGTAACCGGTCAACAGGGGGTGCTTACTCCTCATAGGCACCTGATCCCACTTCTGGTATATCCAGGGGTCGAGATCTGTGTTTACCCACCTCTCTATTTTGTATTGCTTATAGGAGTTACGAGATGGATCACTGTTCGTTATCTTCACCTTCCTATATGAGGATTTCATAGAGCAGAAAGATATATTCTGGTGTCGATGTCATATCGACTTTGTACGATGGAATACCATAGAGACACTTATAGGACATTTGCTTTGTGAAGTATTGTCTAACACAATATCATATTTATAAATTCATTCATTGCCACTAACTACAGCTGCAGAAGAGGAGCACTGCAAGAATTTTTCTAAGTCAGAGAGTGGATTAAAGAAATGATTAATTTGGATCCTTCGAACTGGGGCTTATCACTGTTTTCAGCATTCTTGTATCCGTTAAAACTAAACTACAAGTCGCGCCAGATAAACTTTTGAACGTTATTTGTTATAAATGCAAGGCAAATTGTGACACTAGACGTTGTACTTGAACAAACGTGGACTGAAATTACTCCAATGATTACTTATATAATTATCAGACACGTAGCAACAATGGCTCTACCCTTTTTATCATTACATGCGAAGCATGAGGTCGATTTTTAGACAGATTGGTTGCCCTTCCTCATCTCTCTTTTTTTTTTAAAATAGCATTGTCGTGAACTGTACACAGTGGAAGTGAAATTGAACTGAGAGAACAACCTTAGCCCACCCCCTCCCCACACCCACACACACCATGAAGGATTTTTATAACTTTGGATTAAAATTTACTTGTCAATTTTCAGGCAGATATTGTGAAATTATCTTCAACACCCCCACCCCAACCCATTTTATTTTTACGATGCTGCGTGCCTGATTCATTTTGCTTTAATTCTAGATGTCCATTGTTTTTAAAATATATTACTTCTGAAATTCTCGGTATTAATTGTACAATGATTTGGATACAACTAAACGTTAAATACGGCTCCCCCCCCCCCCCGATGTAGGTAATCTTTAACAGACCATTTTTGAAGGGACACCCCCTCCCCCCCCCGATGTAGGTCATCTTTAACAGACCATTTTTGAAGGGACACCTGTTTTGTGTTAACAGTTTATTTTAATATATCGATCTTCATGTGGTAACTCATGAATGCCTAATGGACAGTAAAAAGTATTTTCTTCCAAAATCCAGTTTTTAACGATATTTGTTGGAAAATGAAGATTTCAGCCCAACATTTGGAAAGGAAACAAAACGGCCGATTGCCTCGTGATTAGGACATTGTATGTATCCAGGGAGTGGGGGGTTGAATATGACCTTCAAAACAGAGGTCTCATGTCACAGTAGGCATTGGCATGATAAAGAACCCTCACATTGGTCAAAATACTTGGTACTTCGCCTCTAACTAAATCTTCGCAAGCCAAGGATTTACAATCCGCTCCGCTTCTCTGAGGCTAAGGACGATGCTATAGCTAAATTAAATGATGTTTCTACACGATTAAAAATTCTCGAATGAGACGCAAAACAAGAAATAAAGACATTTTAATATCATTTTTAAAAAAAACCCACAACATACCAATACTGAGGTAATATACATTTTAAAAATCTCCACAGAAGATCCACCATTACATGTATATAATAAAAGTGAGCAACATGATACATGTAGTTAGACTTAGATAGACAACCACCGAAAAGAATGTTCATATTCAACATAACAAAATTAAAATTCAATGAAAAATATCAAACATAATAATCTATATTTATACTCCATGAGTAAAGCCATTTGTAAAACATTATATAAAAGTGAGTAGGGAATAAAATACCACAGTAACAGATCTTCTATTAAAAGTTACATGTAAAATATCAGATACACATGTAAGTGGGTAGGGGATTCAATAAAAATATAAGTGACATAACAGATCATTTAGTAAAAGTTATTACATACAATGTACATGTACAAGGTTCTTGAACAAATAAAATAAATTCAAATATATACTGAACTTTTTCATAATACTATTAGTTTTTACTAGCCCGATGAGTCGGATGCTATATAATTGGCTTGGTAATACTATTAGCTTTTACTAGCCCGATGAGTCGGATGCTATATAATTGGTTTGTTAATGCATGTTGTACATGTCTTATGATATTAGTTAATCAGAACTAAATGTAGCCATATGGTGCGAAGTGTTAAAATATATCGCTTGCTTTGGCAGGCTGTGGACGCCGCGGATATTTCAGAGAAACATGAGACAAAATCGCTTCTTTTCAACTGCTTCGTAAATTCCGTTGTATATCGAAATCTCTTCGACCTTCACCTCTCTGAGTCACCTGGGGATCAAGGCCATTTTCCATGTGATATCTTAACAAGGAGGGAATATCGGGGAATTTATGCTCTGCAAAAAAATAGTACCAATCTTGACCGTTGCTGTGTCGCTCTGAGAAAACCGCGTAATGGACCAACTTCCTCATGTGGCTGCAAATATGAAAAAGAAGATAATAATAGAATCATCCAACATTCTGCTAATCGTGGCATTACATGTAATTCCCTTTTACATCTTATACGCTTCATGTTGATACGCTGGGAGCAGATTATACATATGTATATTCAGATGTAACGCATTTCCAAATAAGTCTGCCAAACTCCAAGCACAGATTTGTCTTTGTCTAATATTGTTTAGATCTCAGAAAAATCACATGTACCAGTCATGTACATGTAACAGGGCCGAGTTTTACTAAACATCGTATCCTCAAACGTAGACGTAAGTCTAGACGTACGCGTAGATTACGTTAATTTTGCGTTTTACTAAACGTCGTATCTTACCATTTGGCGTAGATTTACGTCAGATTTTCCATGTGACGTTAAACAGCCGTAGCGACCATGTAGCGTTATCAAAATGGCGGCGTACATTTTTTTCCAAAGAGCACTTCGTCGTGAAAGGGTTTTCCGTGATAGAAGTCAAGGGTTAGACGCTTTAGACGATGTATACCTGATTTCCAGGTACAGATTTCCAAGAAGAATTATTCTGTAGCTCATTGATGGTGTCGACGCCAATGTGAGACCCTCTACAAACCGATCACACTCAATTCCAACACAGTTGCAGGGACTTGGATCAAAATGCATCCATCACCAATGTAAACATGTTTAAATTGTCTCCTTTGATTACTTATGCACTTGTTTGCCCGTTCATGAAATGATTCGATTTATGAAGTAATTCATATATTACATGTAGATTTCTATTAGCATTTTGAAAATCATAAAAAAAAAGTATGTTTTGAACTGAATACGCACAAGCAAAACAATTAAAAATTTAAAGAAATGAAAGATGTTTGAAATACTTAAGAAGTGATGGGGGGGGGGGTGTCACAGAAATAAACTCATTTACATGAAGATACAAGAATTACATGTATGCACTAAACGTGTCTCATTTTTTAAAGACAATATAATAAATGTTTTAATCCATATCAAATCTCATAAGCACTTTGATTGTTAACATTTAAAATAAATGTCTGTCTTTGTCATGTCACAACGGGTTTCATTCATCTGTTCACAATATCACTATTGATATTTTGTCTGCATTACAAATTTGAAGGTACATGTTGCAGCAGCTATCTGTGTAAAGTGTAAAAATTTCACGAATCTTACACAATTGACTATAATTGTGTTTTTTTCCCTTCTATATATGTATATATCACAGTGTTTCAACACTCGTAATTAGGATAATTTAACCTGACCTTATATTAATAAATAAAGCAAGTAAGTAAGTAATTTTTATTTAAAGTCGGAACTATATACAGATAAACAATAAACATGAGCTAAGAGCTCTTTAACCGACTATATAGCATTAAAAAAACACAGAGCACTAATGATATATAATTGGATGCATAGACATAAAAATAGAAATTTGAAATAAAACAGGACGCATACATGTATACAGAAATCTAATTTAAGAAATGCTGCAACATGTACCTTCAATCTTAAATCTACCTCAAAAATTCCGTTCTCAAATCTACGAACTAAACATATTGTAACTTATGTAAGATACATCTCTAAAAAATGAATTATATTCTTTTGTATTCTGGAATATATTCCAATTGCATTCCAAAATTTTCATCTTGATAATAAAATAGCAAAAATTAATTTTGGAAAGTGAAACTTGTTATGTAATTGTGAAAATGAAAAAAAAAAGTGTAGAAATGTTACGTTTCTTTGTAAACATTAGCACAACGGTGTGCACACAAGCATTTGAAAGGGGGAGGGGGTGTGAATCAAAATATTTAAGTAGTCATCAAATGTGGGGGGGGGGGGAGGGGGGTATGACATGTGATATTTAATTTATATATTTTAAGATATGTCATAAAGTTCAAAGGATATCTTATAAAAATTCATTCATAAGATATAGCTTATGAATTATAAAAGATTTCTTTTAATACGTATATCTGAATTGATTGTAAGATATTTTACGAGATGCGTCATAGACTTTATAAGTTTTATAACGTATCTTATGAAATTTATAACATATCTTATAAAAGTTATAAGATATATTATAAAGTTTATGAGATATCTTATAAACTGTAAATTATGAGATATCTTATAAAATGTAATATATATCTTAAAAACTTTCCTTTTATAAGGTATTTTATAAAAGTTATAAGATATCTTATAGCAGTTATACTATATAGGAAGTAAGATTTCGTATAGAGTATGCAATATCTTATCGAAAACGTTAATAAGATATAAGATAAGATAACTATGCATTGCCAAATTAACATTAGCTCAAATAATTGAAGATATCAATTCATTTGATGCGTGCAACAATTCAATTACTGATCTCTGAATTTTTGCGAACATTATTGGAATTATGGATAGTATTAATTATTCTGAATTGATCATACAGAGAATTGAATTGATGTACGCATTAATTCAATATGTTGAGAGCAAGATAATTGATTTGATGCGAGTATTAATTCAATAGATGTGAGCAATAATATTGAATTTATGATATCTTCAAATACTGAAAAACATATATAATTATTTGAGTTCATGTTAATTTGGCACTCCATAGATATATCTCATATATTTTATAAAAAATCTTATGAAGGATATAGGATATCTCATCAACTTTTTAAGATATCTTTTAACTTTATGAGATATCTTATAAAAGTTATGAGATATCTTTAAAGAGGAATAAATCTAAAACATGGAATGCTAAAGGGGAGAGGAGGACTTACTATGTTTATTTAACAACAAACAAAAACGATATACCCTGTATTTCACAAACAAAGGGGTTTAAGCAATTAGTTTATCATTATAATATGAGGAATGGAAATTCGTTATTTTTTATCAATATTGTTGTTTTTTTTAAATTAAAACTTTAGGTGTTGTGTACATTGCGATATCTCGCAAAAGCTGATTTCTTCTCGGAAGTGGGGGACATACATGGCGTTTCAAAGGCATCTGTGTGCGTAATTCTACCAAGGGTGTGCAGGGCATTGAATATGTTCCTCAACAACATTAGTTTTCCTAATGATGCAACAAAGCTTAATAAGATAAAGGAGGAGTTTCATGGGATAGCCAGATTTCCGAATGTTGTGCCATTGATGGGACACTTATTCCTATCCGAAGAATGAGTGGCGATATGGAGCCTGTGTTTGTGTCCAGGAAAAATTTCCATGCCTTGAATGTTCAAGGAGTGGTGGATGCAATCATGAGGTACTTTTATTTTTATCAATGCTGTCCCAATGTACATGTATTCATGAGTTTTTCTTGCACTGGTCTAAAAGGTACAAACAATCAAACCTTTCTTTTTTATATAAATCTGTTTTGAAAATATATTTTGCCAATTGATCCGATGCACTACAATTAAAGAGGTTCGCATCTGACATTTGGAGTAATGTCAATTTTTTGGGAAGTGTATTTTTGATTACCACATTGAAGGAAAATTAGGAAATTAAAAAGAAAAATTTGGGTCGCAATACTTTTTATTGGGCTATAGTGTTCTAAACATGACCTTTTTGCACTTAAAGTTTATTCAATTAAACTTGATTTGTCTGTTAGTGTCAACACAAGCAACACAAATCAATCATTACATAAAATTCAGATTTACAGTATATATGTAAGGAAGTTGTAGCCTCCAACACATAATATGACAAATAAATACATCACTTATGTATTTGCATTGTAGGTTCATTAACATCAATTGCAGATTTCCTGGAAGCACTCACGATTCGTACATATTCAATAATTCCAGTCTGCCTGAAATATTGGATACCTTACCAAGAGGAGGGTGGTTACTGGGAGATTCAGGTTACCCTCTTAAGGATAACCTGATGACTCCATGTAGCACCCCATCCAGACCTGCTGAGGAGCGTTACAATGTGGCGCACTGCAAGACCAGAAATGTGGTGGAACGAGCCTATGGGGTGCTGAAGTCAAGGTTCAGGTAAATAAGGAATTACAACTACATGTATCCATAAAAAACACTATTAATACCAGTAAGTAAAAATGAAGTAAAATTAAAGTTAACATTTTCTTATAGGTGTTTACACAGCAGCGGAGGTTATCTTCCCTTTAAACCGGAGAAGTGTTCCTTAATAATCGAGACATGTATGAGACTGCACAATAAGGTAATAAATGAAAAGATCCCTTTGCGACAAGGTGAAGTTGTGGCCAACCAGCAGAACAATGCTGTGTACCATGGAGCAGCAGCACAGACTGCAAGGAATTTAAGACAACAGGTCGCCTCCAGACTTTAATAAGGCTTAAAATAAAAAAAAGTAATATCAACCATGTGTACATGTGTACGATTTATTTTTTCTCAAAAGTCCCAGCACCGATGAACATTATAAGTAAACACATTTTTACATGTTTAAAATATGCTCCAAATCACACCTGAATTCACCTTGGTTTGTAGATAGCAAGGTAAATGTACCAGTAATTTGTTCATATTTTTTATGGTGGTATGAAACACCTGAATATCTTTAAACATATCAAAAGTGTTTGGTAGTAAAAACATAATTACAATTTTCAAATTTTCATGATAATATACAGATGTGAACTGTACATGTTTGTTTTTATGGAATGATATGTCCAGGGGTCCTTGTTTGCCCAACTATCTATTTTGTATTGCTTGTAGGAGTTATGAGATTGATCACTGTTCGTTATCTTCACCTTGCATTCATAGGAAATGTTCTAATGCTTTAATCATTACCATAGTTCATAAACTTTCTCCTTCCCACTGGTTCTCTAATCCTCCTCTTCATAGAGACCTCCTGTGATGCTGTTATTATAAAGAAAATTTTTGAGAATGATCTACAATACATGTATTTTGCAGTGTTAGGGTACCATATTAACCTTGCTACAAACAGACCTTTTTTTTTTTTTTACAAGTACCTTATTATTTAATTAATAATTTCCAATGACCGGTTTCATTATCATTTATCCCAATATTAATATACTGCAATATGCATGTAAGAAATCAGAATGCAATTTAAACAAGAGATGTTTGTAATGAATATATGCCCCCATGGTGCAAAACTGAAAAGGGTTATACACACACATCATTTAATTGATAGTAGTATCATCAATTCAAAATACTGAGCAAACAATATCTTTCTATGTCCAGAGTGGATTGACCATGTGACATAAAAATCAATAGGGTCATCTACTCCTTATGTTGTACCAGTGTACCCTTGAACATGTGACCTCAAAATCAATAGGGGCCATTTACTCTTAGGGATGTACCAGGGTACCAAGTTTGATGTCTGTCAAGCAAAGGATTCTAAAGATATTGAGTGGGCAAAGTCTTCCTATGTCCATAGTAGATTGACATTTTGACAATAGGGGTCCACATATGAAATATCATTACGATCAAGTGAATGGTTCTTAATATATTGCGTGGACAACATGTGGTCTACCGGCCGATAGGTGCAAAGCAATATGCCCCCCTTCTTTGAAGGGGGGGGGATAAATATTATTATGTATATCAATATCATTCCCTTTTTCTCATCCCAAGCAAAATTCAGTATACATAAATACTTGTAGATAAAATAAAAGTTTCCTCTGCAGTTATGTCCACAACAGATTCTGAAATTTCCAAGATCATTATAATACATAGCATATATATGGATACATATAAAATTTGCACATGAACATGTAGATTTCAGTTACAAGCAATCTGACTTTAAATATTTTGTAATTGTGTAAGAAAAAGTACACCAACTTTTCTAAAACTGCCGAATTTTCATATGGTGAGTTGAAATATAATAACATGTCAAATAATATGCTAAGTTAATCATGTGTATTTATTTATCAGCAGATGTTCTATACAAATTGCCATATGTGTATTTTAAAGTATAGCTAATAGGTTCAACTCGAAAACGAAGTAGCTACATGTAGTTGATAAATATATTTACCAGATATACATTGTGCTGTCACAACACAATCTCCTGTTGCTCCAGGACAACTGACAGTGGAAGTGGAAGATTTCTCCAGTGTATAACCTGTATATCATATATTTTCATAATATTAAAAGAGCTAGTACAAAATTTGGAAATGCATGTATCATTATCATCATGATCTTGGCATACATATATGGAGAAGTCACAGTCTGGTTAACACAATTTATATATAAAAAGAAATTTACATTTATTTTCCTCTCGTCCTGTATCCACTCCACCTTCCAGACCATGTATGGCTTCTTTGGGAATGGTACCAAGTAGCTAAGAAAAATGAATAAAATGAATTTAGTATGGAATATGTGTTGCTTCCAAAAAAAAAATCAAGTCACTAAAGTGTCTATATAAGTTTTGCATATCTTTTTTTTTTTAATAACTGTTTCATTATTGACCATAGAGACTGTTTTTATGAAAAACAAATGTCTCAGAGTTCCCCAAATTGGAAGTGCTTCAACTGAAACCTCCTCCCCTTAATGTACTGCATGGTGTGGAGAAAAAATAAGCCACATAGGAGTAGAAGCTACATCCCTCTTAGATCCACTATAACTTTTAGGAAAATAATTGGATCCTCCTCCTGCCCGACAATATGCACATTTTGCGATCATTAAAATCATATATTTTAATTAATTTTCTATAATCATCCAAGTCTTTCAATATAGATAATAATCACTACTCAATCAATTTATATGCGATTTTAGAGATATTATAATCTGAGTATCATGTCCCCCATCCTACCCCTCCCCTGGAATTTCATGATTACATTCTCAAAAATTCCCCTAAAATATGAAATGGGCTTTAACATTTAAAAGCTGGATAAAACATGGAAGAAAATGTTCTCTTTCTCATGAAGATCTGTATGTTACCAGTACTCACAATCAACTCCCAGGGCTTAAACAAAACTTCAGAACAGGGTCCGCCACCTGTTTTGGAAGGTTCTTCTTCCCTACATGCTTCCTTCTTCTTAACACTGGACTGACTGTCTTGTATCCTATTTTTTTGTTTCTTCCACAGTTCTCATACAGGACACTGTTACAGCATTCACCCTGTACAGGGATGGGGTAATGGAAAATTAAATACATTTTAAAAAGGGTTTCTGTACATAAAATGTATAGCATACCAACACCTAAGAAAACCATTCATAGAGTTTATGAAAATTTGTGCAAGAATTTTATAAACCTGTGCAATAGAGAAAACTTTATCTGGCTTATGAGCAACGAATGTAACAATATTATTGAAAAACTTGCCAATTACATATATAGCTGTTCATTTACTAAGAAAAGTTGATTTACCATGAACTTGTAAATTTACTTGACCCTGGATATTGCTGAATAAACATAGTTTTATGTATAATTTTGACCTTTACTTATTACATCCCCTCTCAACCACCTTGTGCCACAAGTTGTGGTTTGCAACCCCCACCCCACCCCCACCCCCTCCTAATCAACTTAAGACTTGCATTCCCCTCCCAGAAATATTTTGAATCCACGCAAATAGAAAAAAAATCCTTTAAAAGATTAACAACCATAAAACATCAAAAAAAAAAAAATAAAAAAAAAATGTAATTAACCTGCGGGACTTGAACCCGGTACCTCGATAGTCCGAGTTTACTGCGTTAACCATTGCGCTATCATGCTTACGTAATGATCTTGAAGTATATTTCATACAGATACAATGCTATTTCTGATTTCAACTTGTTTTCTCGCTTTATTTTAAAGAAGTTTGAAAGTTTAATTTACATTGTTCCTGTTCAATGAAAAGGTGAAGATAACAAACAGTGGTACTTTACACACAACACTAAATCTACACATTTACACATGCATACTTTTTAATACATGTATTGTTATTTGCAAAACATCATAGGTTAGGGCCTATTGCATCGCTTGGGTTCAAATTTACATCAGTGGTTTCATTCACTTTTTAACCGCTTCTTAAACCCTTGAAATTTCTTGATATTATAGACTAAGTGGTGTCACTAACATTCTCATCAAAATATATATTCTATGATCTGGGTGAACAATAGGGGCACTCGATGGTACTTACTTTTCTGTCACGTCCTCCCAAGCCCGTCTTTTCATTTCCGATGTAAGCGTGGGGGAGAACTTTCCTCTTATGATTTGTATTACATTGGCGTAGGCCTCAATCAACACGTCCATCTCGGCATCCGACCAGTTGGGCTTTCTTGGCTTTTTGTCGTTCATTTTCGACGAGCAGACGAGAGGTCAAGCAAACGAAAAGTAAGCAATACGCATGCGTAGCTTTCGTTACTATGAAAACATTTCTACCTTTTTTTTGAAGAGTTCCAGTCGTAAGTAATGAGAAAGCCTACGTAAATAACTACGTTTACGGATACAGATACGGCGCTTTGTAAAACACAATCTACACGCACGTAAAATCAATCGCAAAGACTATGTTTACGCGTACGTCTACGTTTGAGTATACGATGTTTAGTAAAACTTGGCCCAGACTCTTATCTCCGGACATTAAAAATAACCTATGTCACGTGACACTCCGATGACATGGGAGAGAATAGAACTCCTACATAGATACATCAATAACAGACTTCGTATAGACTTTCTTTTATAAATCCTAAATGGGAATTTTAAATCCTTTAGATTCTTTATAAACTCTACTGGGTATCAATTTTCAAAGGAAATCATACAAAGAAAATGATAATGATGCATGTGGAATACATGTATAATTTTCTTAAGATCTCAACAATTCATACAGAATTCCAAACAAAATCAGCCCCTCCCTACCCCACTGAAATTGATCAAAATAGAAAATTTTGCTTCCTTTAATCCTGTTTCATTTGTAAGATACGATAAGTATAATCTGTATTTGTGAGACCCCTAAATAGATAAGATTCGCCGAGAGAAATTGTAAGGGTTGATACCCCTCCATCCATTTAAAATCACTTACCTGACTGTTACTACGAGACGATGAGCTTCCCTCATATACCAAACTACATAGTTCCCGTCTTCTTTGCAGTAACGGGTCATAGACTGCTCAACCTACAATAACATAAGGTCATAAACTGCTCAACCTACACATAAAATAAGGTCATAGACTGCTCAACCTACAATGAAATAAGATCATAGGCGGCTCAACCTACAATGAAATAAGGTCATAGACTGTTTAACCTACAATGAAATAAGGTCATAAATTGCTCAACCTACACGTAAAATAAGGTCATAGACTACTCACCCTACACGTAAAATAGGGTCATAGACTGCTCAACCTACAATGAAATAAGGTCATAGACTGCTCAACCTACACGTAAAATAGGGTCATAGACTGCTCAACCTACAATGAAATAAGGTCATAAATTGCTCAACCTACACGTAAAATAGGGTCATAGACTGCTCAACCTACAATGAAATAAGGTCATAAATTGCTCAACCTACACGTAAAATAGGGTCATAGACTGCTCAACCTACAATGAAATAAGGTCATAGACTGTTCAATCTACAATGAAAATGAAATCACAGACTGCTCAACCTACAATGAATTAAGGTCATAAATTGCTCAACCTACATGTAAAATAAGGCCATAGACTGCTCAACCTACACGGAAAATAGGGTCATAGACTGCTCAACTTACAATGAAATAAGGTCATAGACTGCTCAACCTACAATGAAATAAGGTCATAAATTGCTCAACCTACATGTAAAATAGGGTGATAGACTGCTCAACCTACACGTAAAATAGGGTCATAAACTGCTCAACTTACAATGAAATAAGGTCATAGACTGCTCAACCTACAATGAAATAAGGTCATAAATTGCTCAACCTACACGTAAAATAGGGTCATAGACTGCTCAACCTATAATAAAATAAGATCAAGACTGCTCAACCTACAATAAAATAAGATCATAGACTGCTCAACCTACAATAGAATAAGATCATAGACTGCTCAACCTAATAGTACAAAGGGGTCGTAGACTGCTCAACCTACAATAGAATAGAGTCATAGACTTCTTAAACCTGCAAGTAAAATAAAGTCGGAAGTTTCATCCACAAACTTCATATCAATTTGTTTACATGGATAAAATACATCTTTGTTCTAACACTTCTATCAAGGATTAATACAAGTTTTTCAGATTTTCTTTTGGTATAAATCAGGGGAATTTACAGGCCATGGGTACTATTACAGAAATCAGCATATCAGTTTTGATACATTTGTATGTAATATGCATGTTCATGTAGGTCTTCTTTAGTTTTATAACTTTTTGTATATTTCTGAAGATTAGCAACAAATCGCTTTCCCAGTTTAACTTGCACTTTTCCCACTGATAAAAATTGGCGAAAACCGTATTTGTAAAATAATAAGTTCAATGAGAATAGTTTATGTACGACATGACATAGACGCATCAATTCTAGATGATTTAGAAAGAATAGTTGAAAATTTGAAGAGCTTCAAGAGAAGAAAGTTAAATATTTAAAATAAAAGAATAACATCAATTTATGTTTGATTTCTTGTTTCAAATGATGTGATATATTTTAATAGCACATTTACAATAATGATTAGGTTTTTCCAATTTGATCAAAATGTTGACAATTTTCCTAATGCGATTTGAAAGCCACACGACCCTTTTGAAAAATGTTTAAAAATCACTGCGACACAGTAACAATACTACACTGAAAAGTGCCATGAAAATCAGTCATAATCGTTCATTAGCCATGCACACACCTTATTTTCTATTTCACTAGGATCCCATCCAGGAAAATTTCTCAATATTTCACAGATTTCTTGATACGATAGTTCCACTTTACGCTTCTTGGACCGTTGTGGGATTTCAAAAGATGAAGATGTTGTCATTGATTGGTCAAATTTGCTTTCGAGGTCAGCCACCAAAAGATCTGGTGGCTCTGAAACTGACCGCTGTCGTTTTATTTGAGTCATTGGTTTGACGGCATTTTCCTGATAGTTATTTGGATATTTCTGCACGCCGCTGCTGGAGGGAGGAGCAGAAGGCAGCTGTGTGTAAGAGTTTGTGTTTGTCTTGCCCTTTGACAAAGTTTCCTCTCCTCTGTGTAGCTGTTTCACGAATGTTACTTCTGTGTCACCTGAGTCACCTGAACATAAGTGAACTCGATGACACGGTGAAGCGTCTTTGACAGTAGGAGGTATTTCCTAGGGTATCAGATACTAGCTGCTGATATGAAATTATTGCGTCTATCTGAGCAACTGGTGGTTGGGTGACAGTAGATGACGAACGATTACAATAAGGACACCGAGTGTCAGTTCTGATGGTGGAAGACGTTTCGCTGACATGTCTCTGCATAAAAAAGAAAAAGAACCTGAATCTGTAAGCCCTTGCTCAATATTCATGCAGATAGTAAGTAGGAGTCTCAAAAAGAAATTTTACCTGACTCATAGTTCTGATTTTGCCACACTGAACACAGTCTTCTGTGATATAATTAATCTTCCTTATTGTGCCAACACAGGTTCTTGGTAGATCTGCTTGTACATTACTCTCGTCCAGTCGACACGGACTTGTTTAATTGAGAGTAGTATCATCAATTCAAAATATTGAGAAGACAATATCTTCCTATGTCAAGAATGGATTGACCATGTGACCTAATAATCAATAGGGATCATCAACTCCTAAAGATGTACCACTGTACCAAGTTTGATGTTTGTCAAGCAAATGGTTCTCAAGATATTGAACGGACAGTATATTCCTATGTCCATTTGTCCCTTGACATTTGACCACGCGACCTCAAAATCAATAGGTGTCATCTTCTCCTGATGATTTACCAGTGTACCAAGTTTAATGTCTGTCAAGCAAAGGGTTCTCAAGATATTGAGCAGACAGTATATTCCAATGTTCAGGTTGACCCTTGACCTTTGACTATGTGATCTGAAATTCAACAGGGGTCATCTTATCTTGATGATGTACCAGTGTACCAAGTTTAATGTCTGTCAAGTAAAGGGTTCTCAAGATATTGAGCGGAGAGTATATTGCTAATTCGTCCGAACGAATTTCTATTTCGTCCGAACAAATGGGCAATTCGTCCGAACGCATTTCTAATTCGTCCGAACGAATGATATATATTTTTTATTTGGCCTCTCTACGCCGCCGTACGGCAATTCATTCGGACGATTTACCCATTTGTTTGGACGAAATAGAAATTCATTCGGACGAATTAGCAATTTGTTCGGACGAATTAGATATTCGTTCGGACGAATTAGTAATTTGTTCGGACAAATAAGTTATTTGTTCGGACGAATTAGAATTCGTTCGGACGAAATACTAATTAGAACTCTTTTGTGTTGAAAATATGAAAGAATCATAAGATAAAGATGGCGTTACTGGAAAAGGTACAGTTTTACCATTTTCTTGGATTGAATCAAGGTGAAATTTTACATTAAATGGCAGAGTTTAATAACATTGTGATAAGCAAGCGAACGCTTAAAAGAGTCCTTTCTTCCGCTTAACTGTTTAGAAGAAAGCAATATTCTGATTTTCTTTCAGTGGCTTTATTCATTGAAGGAAAAATGGAGACATCAGACAAACTTCGTGGATATAAATTAATGCATCTTCAACAGTCCGGGTATACCGTGACACAAGAAACTGTTCGACTTCTGCTTCAGAAAATTGATCCGTTATAGGTGTGTAACTTCGTAGTAGAGGGAGACTAAGACGGCGTGTTTATACAAATCCTGGTTCGGACTTCGTGTGGCATATAGACTCTTACGACAAACTAAAACCCTTAGGTATCTGTATGCAGTAATGGATGCATTGATAGGTACTCTAGATACGTGATTTGGCTGGAGGTGTTTACAACAAATAGTGACCCTGCTGCAATAGCAAGTTATTTCATGTCAGACGTGTCATGTTGAAAATATTTAGATTTTTTTACGATATGAACACCAGGATGAGTTCTCTAATCGATGTTTTTTGTATGGTTCAAGAAACCATAATCAGAGGATAGAGGACTGGTGGTCATATTTGAGAAGTCAAAACACGCAGTTCTGGATATCTCATTTTCAGGAATTAAAAAACGAAGATAAATTCACTGGCGATTTTCTCGACAAATATTTACTCCTTGAACTTTGATCAAACGTTTTGGCTAGTCTTTCACAATAAAGTAAAACACCAATTCCACACTTGATTCCATTCATGTAACAAGAGTACCGCAAACGGTACAACATACGCCTGTCGGACAGTGAAATTCAACTGGTAAAAGTCTTAAAGTAGGTCTAAGTGCACCCATCTATCAGTCAAGTGAACTGATTATGTATTTCTCTGAGAGGAAGGTTGTGACAAAATGTCAGTGCAATATCTGTTTCTATGATGAGGAAAATTCCAGAAAACTCTTTGACTTACTTTTTAGCCCTAAAGCAAGTCATGGTGCATCAATTAAATTGAAAAGTGAACTGATTATGTATTTCTCTGAGAGGGAGGTTGTGACAAAAGTTCAGGGCAAGACCTGTATCCATAAAGAAAACAAATCTGGAAAACTGTTTGATCTACTTCTACCCCCAAAATAGGTCATGGTACACCAATTTAGCTGAAATGCTAACTGAACTTGTATTCCTCCAAGAGGAGGCTTGTGACTAAATTTCAGGGCAATATCTGCATCCATATTGAAAAAAAGTCCGGAAAACTGTTTGACCTACTTTTAGTTCAAACATAGGTCATGGACGGACGGACCAATCCAGTGGAAATGCAAACTGAACTTGTATTCCTCTGAGAGGAAGCTTATGACTAAATTTCAGGGCAATATCTGTATCCGCAACGAGAAAAGATCCAAAAAACTGTTAACATACTTATAGACCTAAAGTAGGTCAAGGTGCACCAATCCAGCTGAAATGCAAACTCACTCTCACGCTTTTTGAGAGAGAAATTGTGACCAAATTTCAAAGCCGTACATGCATCCGTTATAGAAAAAATCCGGAAAAAAACATGATCTCGGACGGACAGTCAGAAAGACGCATGGACAGCGCCATAACATAATCTGACGACGGGGGTATAAAAATAAAAACATGGCGAACTCCTTCTAATTTCAGAAGGCAATGACCTGATTTGAATAAGATACTTTTGTTTATAAGTTATTTTATATTGTTTGTTAAAGACTATTGAAAATTACTTGTAAATATTTTTGTTTTTATTTCCTCTTGGAAAGAAGTCTTTTCCCTTATTTAACAAACCTAAACCCCATTCACCTAAAAATAATGCTGTCCTGTGTGGGTAAAACTGGATCTTGACTTAAATGTGAAAAATGAACAGACAGGCAACAGACCAACGCTGCATGTAATTTGAACTTGTATGGGGCTGGCTCATAATTGGTTTCATCATTGCATAGAATAGGTCGGGTGGTGTGTGTGTGGGGGGGGGGGGGGGCAGAGGAGACTCGTGACCCCTCCACTCAACAAAGTAGGGGGGAGGCAAGAGCACCACCACGACTAACCTCCTTCTCCCACAATTTAGGATTTTGACCGTTTGGATGCTAGGTTTTGCAGTATATTTTCTTTTTTGTATTTATTTGATCCCCCAACTTTTCTGGGTTGTGCACCCCCCCCCCCCCCCCCCCCCCCCCACCAACCTTTTCTTGTGTGACTACGCCATTGCATCGACATGAATAATTATGAACATCACTATTGTTTTAGGAGGAACTAAATGAAGTCATTCATCTTTGGAACACGCATATAATGCGTAAAAATCCACATCAAATCGCTGCAAGCGGTAGACCTATTATAATTTACATACTGCTCCATCTGTATGACGCAGAACACCATGTATGCCCCGTATTGATGGAGAAAATTTGTAACTGCAAAGAGGAATGTACCTTCAAAGGGTCCTACTCATGCGACGGAGATGTATTTGAACTATGCTGTGTTTTAATGGAAGAGAACAACCTGCAACCTCCGGATGACAGTGTGACTGCGACAATATTGCATTGTACATCAAGCGTTTAAAACACGAAAGTAGAGATCGCGAGATTGTAAGATGTAAATAAAAAATTTATATTAAAAAAAAAATAGAGAGTAAAAATAATAGGTGAGCGTCGAGAATACGAGGGACCTCGCACTTTCAACCCTCGCCTTTTATTGTTTACTCTCTATTTTTGACTTTAAAAAAAAGTAGTTAGCATTTCCTGTATCTTTTTACGCATTAGTAAACCTTTGCTAAGTTTATGATAACTGTCCTTAATTATTGTAGAAATCAATAAATTTTGTAACATCCTCATAAAAGCAGTTTTTTGTAGATTATTAATTTTTTGACAACCCCCCCCCCCTCCTTAAAATTACCCAACTTTATTTTTATTATATGACTAGACTTCTTTCTATATGCCTCAGAACTCAAGAGCTTCCGGGGCCTTCACTTCCTGGACCCCCACTAGGGTTTTGCCCTGAATATAATGGGAACCTTAAGGCGGCTTCCACACCTCAACCTCTTTCAAATATATATTTTTGGATGTATCCTCTTTCGATTTAAAAATCCGTGACAATTCTATGCTACTACCATCACCACGATTACTCTCCGCCATTGTTCGGTGCATTGATCAAACACCCGGATAACAAAGTTATAAATAGCAATTCGTCCGAACGAAAAAGTTTTTTGTTCGAACAAAAAATTGTTTTCGCTCGAACGATTTTTTTTTTTTTTTTTGTCCGAACAAAAAACTTTGTTCGGACAAAAAGTTTTTCGATAGGACAAAATGATATATGCTGAATTTAAGGGACATTTTCATCGTGTCTTTATAGAGAGCTCTGTAGATACATGTACATGTAGGTATACATTCATATACAGATATCTATAAGCTTGTAGGGAGGGTTGGCAGCGGATACTCGTCAGGGCTTGAGGCCTACCTCAAACTTTTAAGACTGAGCAAGGTGTAGGGATTCCCACCATTTTTAGCTTGTTATTTCAGGGGTTGGAAGGGGGGGGTGATTATGTAGTTTACTGTATTTACCGTCGCCATCTTTATGATGTTTATATGGAATATTTTGGAATTGAATCCCATTTTAGGATGCGCCCCAATTTAAGTTTTGTGCTTCCCAACCACCACTTTACGATGTTTCACTACGGCATTGGCGTTGCCTTATAGCTAATAACAAATTCGTCCGAACAAATTGCTAACTCGTCCGAACAAATTACTAATTTGCCCGAACAAATTTACTTATTCGTTCGAACGAATTTCTACTTCGTCCGAACAAATTGCTAATTCGTCAGAACGAATTACTAATTTGTCCGAAAAAATAGTTAATTCGTCCGAACGAATTGCTAATTTGTCCGAACGAATTTCCATTTCGTCCGAACAAATTGCTAATTCGTCCGAACGAATTACTAATTTGTCCGAACGAATAGCTAATTCGTCCGAACGAACTGCTAATTCGTCCGAACGAATAATAATTTTTTTTACATGACCTTTCTACGCCGTCGTACAAACGAAATGATAACAAAAACGAAGATAATAATACACTGCATGGGGTCAATGTAATGGACATCCCACGATGGATGACTCTGACGCAGCTGAACATTATTATTGTTGATATCGTAATAATGTAAAAGGATTGTTTTTCCGTGTTTCGTGTTTTAATTGTTGTACTACTAGACATAGAAATAAAATATAGAGACACTGTGTCATAGTTGTTGTTTTTTTCCTAAAAGAAATACAAACAAAAAAATGGGTAATGTGGGTAACTGTAAAAACTAAATCATAGTTGATGTTGGTAACTTGAAAAATTGATGTACGTAACTGATGCTACCATTAGACAAGAAAGATCATATAGCTTTGAAATTCGTGTCTTCAGAGATAGCTGAAACTGGTCAATATAACTGAGGAGTTTGCCAATCAACTACTCTTGCGATCAAAATTAATCCCCTTCCCATTATCAAAAATGCCATAGGGGAAACATATCAGGAACAGGCACTTGGTATCGTTTTACGTGGCGGGGAGAGGGGAGGGGGGGGGGGTCCGCGGAGAAGATGACTTCGCAATTCTCTAAAATGCTTTTTAAAAAGGGAAGGGTATCTGAGAGATTGTTCTTCAATACATGTTCGATTCATGACTCGCACAATAAATAGTACGCTATTCCTCCACCCCCATCAATACGAAGGAAAATATGTTTTGGAGGTTTAATGAGTTGCATATTACCCCACCCCCCACCCCTCATAATTATGATTTTTGTCGACCAAAATCATGTTCGAATTTGTATTATTTTTTAATTAATTTTATGTTTTGATTTGCTTGTCAATAATGTTACGCAATTTTACGTAAAGGATATAAGCCAAAAACTGTCCATTCTGTGAGAGAAAGAACTGATCGAGGCCCGTAGGGCCGAGATTAGTTCTTTCTCTCACAGAATGGACGGTTTGAGGCTTATATCCTACTTAAAACATAACATCTTTTGTTTTAAGAATGGACAGGCTCAGGTAACCCAATGGGAATGATAATTATGAATAAAGCTATTTTTTAATAGTCTGACAATATAACCAGTCTTGTGTAGAAGTCTGTTTTTTTGTTCACTTATTGGACAGTGTCAGGTAAGTAATCTTGTACTGCAGGTTTTATATTCACTCACTATATAGTACTGGACCATATCAACATGTCGTCCTCTGATGGGGAGAGCATTTTCACTGCACAATCAAAATTTAAGGATTTTAATGAAAGTACTGCGAATATCATCTTAATGAGTGTTATATTCTGGATATGGAGGGTGAAAAAGTTATGGAGCCAAATTTTTGATCTGAAAAGGATTGTGTATTCAAATATTTGGATGAGGAAATAATTAACGGCAGCCAAAAGAACCTAATACACCCATATCGTGAAAAGAAATTATTCATGAAAGCGAAAATAATAATTCAGAATTAAGAATATGCTAAAAGAAAACATAAAAAAAAGCATTGTGAAGAATTTTCGGAATGTGCCTCTGGATCCAGCAAAATCCAAATACAGCATAGAAACACGTCTTTCAAATTTAAGTTTTGATGCGATATAATAATGACCAATGGAATATTAAAAAATGTTAATCTTAAAGTTGGAGCAGATAATTCTACTAAGGGGGAATATAGTTTTAAGTGCATGATTCAGTGATTTTTCCGATATTTGTGTTGATTCTTACTTGTAGGGAATTGAAAATTAAATTTGTATCTTTTTGACAAATGTATTGTCTTTCTCTTATTTCCAGCCTACCTGTAGACGTCTAATAAGTTATTGGGGTTACCTGGCAGTGCTCCCACTGGACCAGAATTCCCTTTCGCCACTTTTTCGGGGAGTGGTGCGGCACAAATAATCACATGCTTTACAATTATTTCCATCATATTATATATTATTTTATTCATTACACTTATTTTAGCATTTTCAATCAGTTACATTACTTAATCATATCCAGCTACCATACCTAAACATTTCTTTCTGAAATAATAAGAAGTTGATTTGTTTGATAAATTCTATTATGGAAATCAAAATTCAGGTAATAAATCATATAAATATAAAGCTTTATGATGCTACACCCCACAGTGAAAACATTGTGTACATTGGCCGAAATGCAGATGTCACAAAACATCAAGCCCAATTTAGAGTCGTATCTCAACCATTCCCTATCAAATTTCCGTTTTTGTATGGAAGATTTTGCAATTTGGACAGAATCAAATGTTTGAGCAGGTGGGGTTGACTGTAAAGCCAAACATAGATATTTTTTTTAATTTTAGACTGACTAGGGTCAGAAGCTACAAGTTTAGTATCAAAATAGAATGGGGTGCATAGTCTTATGAGATTAGCATTTTTATACTGTTTGTTGCGCACCGAACTTCATAGAAAATTATTTATTAAAATTGCTATGTCCATATGAATGGTGACCGACCGCATTGTTTATGAAATATTCGAACTAAAATCAAACACATTAAAATCTTGTAATCAACGAGTTTGGCCGCAAAAACAAACAATTGATGTATTCATATATACATTATAGACAATAATACGGCCAATTTAATTACCGGTCGGTTCTCTGGTTAAGAATTGACATTAATGTGGAGATGATAACACGATAACGAATAAGACTAAATGTTAAACAATTGACCACAGCAGGGTAAACAGCTGTCCGATGTACTTTATTACATAATCACCGACTTTTTTGCAGCCATAAATTACCTGAGGCTGTGACCAGCTCTGTGTGCACTGGAGCGACGCGAGATTTCCGGTCGCACGCGTTGACTGAATAAACTGATTTTGACTGCATAAACAAACAGGCGATAATGTGTCATTGACAAAGGATTAAAAATACAATTTATTGCAAAAAGGGATTTTCGCCACTTTCAATTTTTTTTCGCCATTTTTGAAAAAAATTCGCCATTGGCGAAAATGGCGAAGCCCAGCTCGAGCACTGTTACCTGGCACTGTCCAATAAGTTGACAATCACTGTCCATTATTTTTAAGAACAGACAGCATCTGTCCATTCTTAAAAATAATGGACAGCAATTGTCAAGTTATTGGACACCTACAGGTAACCTTTTCATTACAAGTGGACTTTCTTCTATATAAAAGCCTAAAAAGACAAAGGATTGCGTAACAAAAATGTTTTAATAAGTCATCTTCTCCGGCTGCTCTCCTTTCTTATATTGAAAAACGATGACACGTGCTGTTATATGGGACTTCACCAAATGATATGAAAGAGATGCCGTTAATTTTATATGTTGAAAAATTCAAAATTCATGTAAGTATTATTGATAATTGTAGACAAAAATTGTGAAATATGTTCACATTACAAAGTCACAAGAAAAGGAGATGGAGAAAAAGGAACAATATTTAAATTTTCTTTCGTATAATCATAGAATTTGTACATACCTGTATCAATTCACTTATTCATATATCAAATAATGTATGCGTTCCATCAAATTAAGACTTGTTATTTTTTCTGGGTGTTTACATACTGCTTACAAAATGTTGATATCTCAATGTTAATGGGAATTTGAGAAATGTAAACAAATTAAGAGTTGAACATAACGAACAGTGATCAATCTCATAACTCCTATAAGCAATACAAAATAGAGAGTTGGGCAAACACGGACACCTGGACACACCAGAGGTGGGATCAGGTGTCTAGGAGGAGTAAACATCGCCTGTCCACCCGCCAAACCCGCTGTGAGCCAATGCCCATATATCTTGATCAGACAAACGGAGATATCCGTAGTCAAAATCAGTGTGCCAAGAACGGCCTAACAATCGGTATGAAACAAGTCAGACAGCATTTGACCCAATGATAGGTTGTATTGACGAACTAGATCGTTATAACGACTACAGAATTTGTGAAATGCTGACTTTAAACGAGGTAAGTGTAATAGACAATACATGTGTATTATCATTTTAATATCGTACTGGTGATTGGGGAAATACTTTTTTAAAATATGGGGGCTTACATTTTCGATGGCCTCGACAATTTGAGCTTTTTATTTTTAGAGCCGTGTCTAGACGAAAGCAATGCCTCTCAGAGAGAGAGAGAGAGAGAGAGAGAGAGAGAGAGAGAGAGAGAGAGAGAGAGAGAGAGAGAGATTATAATTACATGTATAAAAATTGTATCCGTCCCATATTCAAAATTACAAAATCGTTGTAAAACTACATGTACGAACATCGAATACACAGAACAGTCTGTTAAGAATACTAAAAATCTGATTAAGTTAGATTCATGCATCTGTGTACATCGCTGTTCATCCTATGTGGTCGAATCATGTGCACTTTGGTGTAGTACAATATATGGACATTGAAAGTTTTATACATTCAAATTCCTTGATTTACTTAATATCGAATCATTCTTTTTATTTTACTTTAACCATTTACTTATTTCACTTTAACTATTCTTTTTCCTCGATTTTTTTTAAATGGAAAAATCAACTTTGACAAATGAGATAAATGTAACGTGATTTTTCTATTTCTAAAAAGTTAAAAAACAGTCACTTCTTAAATAACCCCGAACTCTATTCTAAATATTGAAAGAGTTAACGATTTTAATGCAAATAAAGTGAAAAAAATTATTCGTATATAACTTCCTTTGTCTGGAATTAAAGATTTTTAAAACAAGATATGTATTTTGATGTGCATTTACTGATACTTACATATGCGTCTGAAAAATATCAAGTTATATTCCAAACTATTTGCTGATATTTTGGCTCCAAACTTCTTTTTAATGCTTGGAGGAAATATAACAATCGGTTTCATTCATATTTTTTTCAAATACATAAAAACTCGTATAAATGAATACATACAGTAATTGTACTTTAAAGTTTACAAATTACGGAGAGTAAAATCTGCAAATGTTTCGCCTCGCCATTTTTCAGCCATAGTGAATTTTTCGTTGCATTTACCAACATCTGCCCCATATACACGGTCCCAGATAGCATGACTACGTTGGCCCAACGTTGGCTAATGGTTGGACCGTTGGCCGATGGTTGGCGTTGGCTAAACAACATTGGCCCAACATCGGACCAATGTCAACATATCACGTTCATACTCTGATGCTGGGGTTAGTCGGGAATACAACATTGGCCCAACATTGGGCCAACGTTGTAATATTGTGACTAATTAATTGCCGGAGTATGTTGTCAACACAATGCTGGCCCAACATTGGGCCAATGTCAACTTATCACTTTCATACTGGTACCGAGGTTAGTTGGGAATACAACATTGGCCCAACATTGGGCCAACATTGTAAGATTGTGATGAAATTCGACTAAAAAATAGATTTTGATATCTATATTTATGACACACGCACACACAAATGCGCATGACTCGCATGTTTTGAAGAAGAGGATGATGAGTTAATTAAAATAAGCTACGTATATATAGAATGTATAATTGATTTGAAATATTTATAATTTTTGTAAAATATATGCATACATAATTGATTTCTTTTTTAGAAAACATATTAAAAAATTAACATACATTCAATTATCATTTGTGCAGGGATGAAAATTAACCTTGCATATCAAAAGAATGAACTCAAAAGAGAAAGGTTTAACACATGCAAAGATTACATAAATGCTCTAAAGTGTTGGATTTAGGAAGCAGATTCTAAGATAAGAGCACATTTACTGACCAAGCAATTAGGACAGAGTTTTTCACAGCTTGAGACTGGCCAGTTTCCATGGTAATCTTGATATCTGATATGTTGGGATGGTCAATCCTGTATCTATTTTACGCGTCCAGCATTCTAGCTAATCTCGGAGTTTTACTGAGGAATAACGTGAAACAAGGCAACTGAAAAAGGAAAGCTCATTCCGGGGAATCGTTTTTATTGTGAATTCAGATTAAAGTAATACGTCCTGGCATACGTATACAGAAATGTAAGTACATTATATATGTATATCTATCTCAAATCAGTTAAATATTTCAGATTGCAAAGCAGAGCCACAGGTTAATACTTTGACTTTTATTGAAAGGAGCTGCTCGAGCAAACCGATTATGTGCAGACGCAACACACAATGAGATAAACAATGTTATCAAAGAGTGGTTCCGGTACGCATGTGACCGTGAAGGAGGTCGAAAAGAAAGAGAGGAAAGAAAAAAAGAAAAAGAGAGAAACCAAAGCTCCCAGAATGCAACAGAGGACAGTGATTCATAATTGTGGAAGAATTAAAGTGTATGCACATGTATCAGACAAAGAGACAAAGTTAACTTGTTTACACTGGAATGCATTTATTGTTTTAATCATATTTTCATTTGACCAGTTGTTAACACAAATTAAATTCATTAGATGTCTTTTATTTTGTTTTGATAATGTGTAGAAGTTGAATAATCCTTATGTCTCTGGTGGAGATTTTTAAAAAAATGGATAGATTTTCTACTGAGCTCTAACAGTGGTCAACCTTATATTGTAATTGAAGGAGGATTATGAGATTAGTTAATTCATCTGCAAATTGGAATCATTTCTAAAATTTGAATACAATATTTTATTGCTTAAATGAAAAAACAAAACAAATAACCAAATGTGTATATGATGTTCGGCAAACATTGGGCCAATTTTATTTCAGTGATTGGTCAATATCATTAGAAAATGTACACAACATTAAGCCAACCTGTGTATGATGTTGGGCCAATGATGGCCCAATATCACACACACTGGGTCAATGTTGATTCAATGTTGGGCTAATATACGAAAAAGGAACACAACACAGGGCTACTTATGACGTTGGGCCAACGTTGGGCCAACGATGGCCCAATGTCACACACATTGGGCCAACGTTGATTCAATGTTGGGCCAATGTCATGAGAAAACTTGCATTACATTGGGCCAACGTTGGCCCAACTCGTTGGGCCAACATTGGGCCGATGAGCAAAATTACATTGGGCCAACGTCATTTGCCAACATTGGCCCAATGTAACTGATTACGTTGGCCCAACGTTGGGCCAATGTTAGCTTGCTATCTGGGGTGCAGGTGATGTACACCAAAACGCCTTTGCGCTTGACTAAGGAGGGGTGTACAATTTGTGGTCAATGTAGACAGATAGAATGCACATTTAGTGGTATTCTCTATTCTCTTTAGAAAAGTGGACAGGCATGGATGTAGACTATACCTGTCCACCTCTCTAAAGAGAATATAGTATTCTCATCCATGCTTGTACATCTTCGTTAACCAAGGCTGGCGCTCCACGGTCTTGAGCGCCACGCTTGGCTTGCGAAGATAATCTATTTACGGAGTACGACAGGGCCGAGTTTCACAAAACTATCTTGATATATGTCATAAGATAGATCGCAAGAATGTCTTAAGATCTGACTTATGACAATCATAAGATACGACAGTACCGTTTCACAAAACTATCTTAACTTCAAGATCTTAGGACGTTGTATTTTATAATCGAAGGATCTGGAACACGAATTTCAAATCACCTAAAAATAAGTAAATTATCAGAAACAAAACAGGAATATTGCCTAAATTGTTTCACTCCACCATGGTCAGTAGTTAAGATGAAACCCTAAGAGGGGCAGATCTATAAAAAAAAATATATATCGGAGGGAGGAGTCCAGTCAATGTTGCAGTATATTTTGTGGGTTATTACTACACTAGTTAGGATGATAGTCCATCTTATCGATAAGAATGAGTTGTGTCCTTTAGTTACCGGGTTCTGATTACGAGGATGATTGATCCCTCAGAAAAAAATAAGATCTATGTTATCTTTTTAGTATTCTGTCCTTGTTTTAGCTTAGGGTCCAATAATAGTTTTGATAGTACTCACGTCTTTAGAAATATGTAACTGCATGCTTAACATCAAATGGTTAAGGTGAGCGTGATTGATTCTAAGCCTTTAATAGATCTCAACATATCGTTACCAAATTGGAGAGGGATGATCTTCACATGTAGAAAATTTGAAGCTACATTTATTTACCAAATATACGAATTCCGAAATATTTTGATATCTAATCATTGTGTTACATATTGACAATAGTAAAAGTCACACATATAACATATTTTAAAAGTCAACAGTTATGGACATCCTTTATCTAGGTGTTCTCATCATTTACGGACATCGTTTTTTACAGTTACTCTTTTTGGTTGTTGGTTGTTGTTTTTTTTATTTATTTATTTATTTGGTTGGGTTTTTTTTTTTTTTTTGTTGTTGTTGTTTTGTATTTTGTTTTTGTTTTGTTGTTGTTGGGTTTTTTTTTTTTGGTTTTGTTTTTGTTTTTTGTTTGTTGTTGTTGATACGATGGCTTTCTTCATTTAGGGATTAGGTTATGAACAGGCTGCTGTGTATTTCCTTCCTATATCTAATACATGTAACACATTAATGGAATTATAAAAAAAACGAGAGAATTACAAAACCAATGATCATAATTTTCAGCTTAGGATAACTGTAGTAACGGACATCACACTGACCCCAATGACATGTTTTCTCTAATATAGTAGAATTATCTGTGTTTGCCATATTTCTCTGCTTATCCGCCACATTAGATGAATATCCTATTGTTATATCTATCAGGGTTTGCATGGTATATAAGGGGACAAATTTTGGTACCCTTCACTTCACATCAGTATTTCCGATTTATCTGAGCGGATAACCTCGATAGGTAACACGTACATCTCCGATAGTAATGTGTATAGGGTATATGTAATTTGTTATATAATGACTCGTGTTTTATAGAAATTCATCGAATTTCACGTAAATAAATTAACGTCCGACCCAAATGGGCCTATATCACTTTGAAACTATATATGTATTATAACAATGTCTTTATATGAGAAAGGAAATGATGATATATTTCTCCTTTATTTTTCCTGTCATATTTTGTAGGAATGGAATATTAATCATGTTGTCTGTCGTGGATAGTCAATAATTACATTTACAAAGAATTATATCATTGTGCTGAGATACTAGTATTCTACTGAAGAAATCTTCTAATATTATATAAAGAATAGAGTAGTAAAAATGTGGCGGATTTAAAGGGGCGCACCCCCCCCCCCCCCCCAATCCAATTATAAGTTAAATCATGGTTTCTTGATTGCTGCAATCATTTTTTCCACTCTGAGAGTAATAAATGACAAGATCTTATATTTATTGTTACTCTTATTGGGATTTGTTTTATTTTATTCCCCAAACCCTTAAAATTTGTCATTTTTATTCATTTCACCTCATTAAAAATGATAGAAAATTTTAAAAATGACCACTTGGGAAACGTATTTTAAGTCCTAAAAAATCGCTAAAATCCAGACACCCTGCACCATTAAATTGCGCCACCTTCATAACTTCAATTCATGGATCCGCCCCTGAAAAAAAAAAAACTTTTCTTCTATTTCGTTTTGGTCACACGGAACACATATTCTGTTCTTCATTGGTTCACATTTACATCTACCAGTTTCGATTCTCAGTGGTAAAACGCTGCGTTTAAACATGGCCATAGCTGAACTCGCATTTTAAGGGAGGTTTAGCTACACGTATAAGAAACAAATGAAATCACTTTTAGAACACCATACAGAGCTCGAATAACGTTTCTGTAGCATGTCATTATGATTATTTCTCAGAATTGGGTAAAATTTAGAAAAATATTAATTAATTCATAAACTTTTTCATTTTGCCATCTGACACAATGAATATGAACTGAAAACAGACTTATTGCTGTAGATTGAAATTTCAAATCGATGTATTCGATAAGATAATAGTATTCATAAATCAGTAAAAAGTGTTATCATTCTTTTATGATGCAATGTAATTATTATACATTAGTGGGAAATCCCAGCATCATATACTGATTTAGATATCAATAATAACAAAGCTGAATGCTTCTCCTTTTTCTAACGTGTCTAAGGAAATTCAAGAAAAGAACCCATCTCTTGCATTTAATCTAAATGTACTTATTAATTTATTTCTGCTCTGACCGTAATCGTTTTTCTAATTTTCTGGGACGATTTGAAAGGGAAATACATAAATTGGAACTCCATTAAGATGGAATGAAATGCAAATAAGTACATGTATAGTATATACATGTATTTTTATCAGTAGTGAATCACTTTTTGCCACCCCCTCCTAAGAAATATCCCAAATCCATTTTTTCTTGCTTGTCGAGAAATGTAATGCAAGTGTGAAACGAACTCCTCCGGCTGTTTCCTCCTCACGTGGCTTTATTCTCCATACGACTGATTGATTATATATTGTTTAACGTCCCTCTCGAGAATTTTTCACTCATATGGAGACGTCACTGAGCTGCAAAATTTAGGCCTATGCTCGGCGCTTACGACCATTGAGCAGGGAGAGATCTTTATCGTGCCACACCTACAATGTACTGTGACACGGGACTTCGGTTTTGCGGTCTCATCCGAAGGACCGCCTCATTTAGTATCCTCTTACGACAAGCTAGGGGTACTGTGGACCTATTCTAACCATGGGAATATCTCCATACGAAGAATTGTTATACTTAGAGTTCCATGCAATTTTATAGACTTTCGGTAATTTATAATTGATTATATTTAAGTTCAAACCCAAACAAATATTTTTAATTCAAATATAAGCACCAATGTCACTCTTGTACACGTGTATGTTTCCGCCAATCCAAAACTTTAAAATACAGTAAATAAATGCTTGAAAGCACTTATACATGTATTAGTGATTCTGTGAAATGACACCGCACATCGAAGTAGGACAGTCTCGCCCCCCCCCCCCTCTCTCTCTCTCTCTCTCTCTCACCAGTTCAACCATTGAATATGTACATGCAAAACGTCGTAAATAATTATCTGATTCCCGAAGAGACAATGAATCTTGAAAGCTTTACAATATTTTTGACTCTACATGTATATTCCTTTTCATAGATCTACATGTTTTTGTGTAATATGTTTGGATTGCATATACAATGCCCGTATTTCTATTCAGATATAGTAATCATCTTTAATTTCGAATTGTGCACACAATATCTCCATAGAAGTGTACAGTGTATATGTACATGCATTGTCAGATTGATGATTTCTAAAAACCCTGACAAGTCGAGCATTCAATACAGAAAAAAATATTCGACTCTTTTATCTCGATACCGTGGTTGACACTTGTGAAGTGTGTCGCAATCTCTATAATACGGAAGCCGATAGGTGCCAGGGTATAAAATCAATATTTATTTATCTGGCGGCCGCCACTTAATTTATATGGCGGCCGTCACTTATTAACTGGCAGCCGCTACATATTATCTGGCGGCCGCCATATATTATCTGGCGGCCGCCACTTAATTTAATTGGCGGCCGCCACTTATTATCTGGCGGTCGCCACATAAATTAAGTGGCAACCGCCAGTTAATTTAACTGGCGACCGCCATATGAATTAAGTGGCGGCCGCCAGATAAATTATAACTGGCGGCCGCCACTCAATTTAATCATTTATATGGCTATCGCCAATTATTCAACTCATCTCTCTTTCTCTATCTCTCTCTCAAAATGAAAGGAATGCAATCCCTCCCCAATGCTTAGTAATATGTATTTGATATATATATATACAATTAAGAGTATTAAATTATTGTTTTTCGATTGTACTGTTAAATACGTACAATCACGGGGCTGACCCTCTATCTTTTTTTTTTTTTTTTTGGACAACGTTCAAATTCTGTTATTTTCACATGCAAAGTAAGTTATTCTAACATGTGAAATAATATTAATTGGCGGATTGGCCCCCACCCCACTCTTTTGGTGGTAGTAATGAATGGTAAAAATGTAAAAATGAATTAACTGATCAATTGAAGGATGAACGGAGCCCCCTCCCTCCAATTTAGGAGTACGAAGTTTAGACAAGAGACATTTTAGGTTCCTTTTCTGCTTGTCAACAATTTCTCCTCCGACTGTGCCTATACACTTTGAAAAACGATGCTGCGTATTTGCGTACTATTCTAAATCTTTCCAAAATAATAACTCAGCGATCCGAATTACATTGTTTTTGCAATTGGGAGCCGCCATATATAAATTAAGTGGCGGCCGCCAGATAAAATAACAGGCGGCCGCCAGTTAATAAGTGGCGGCCGCCAGATAATAAGTGGCGGCCGCCAGTTAAATTAAGTGGCGGCCGCCACATAAATTAAGCGGCGGCCGCCAGTTAAATAAATAGTAATTCTATACCCTGGCACCTATCGGCTTCCGTACTATAATGACAACTTGTTACAAAAGAAGTTGATCATCTTATCAGAATAAAGAGAATCTAACATTTTCGGGAATCATACATCTCGAGTCCGGGTAAAAAGCTGTCTGCATTTTTTTTAATGTCATGTGCAATACTTATGCATATGTGCCTGCATTTTGCAAGAATTGAATATGAAATCTCTCTCTCTCTCTCTCTCTCTCTCTCTCTCTCTCTCTCTCTCTCTCTCTTCTATCAGCAAATTATTTCTCCGCGTTTTTCTCATGTCATTGACATAACTGCAAAGTCTTGCATGCACATATAAGTATGCAAGAAAACAACCTGTTTCGCATTTTAGTCTAAATTATGTAAACTTTCAGAATATTTCACTGATATACATGCATACAATATGTTATTTGTAATTTTGAGCAATGCATGATATTTCAAAACGTGATTTCATTGCTTTTCATTCTCTGTACATTCTTATCAGAGATGTGCACAGGTCGAGTCCAATTAGAAAATCTTGTATAGCAATTAATCGGTTATCTGAAAGAAATATGGCCGATGAGACAAAAATTCGTGTAAGCTTAAAGGAATATGCTGTTTCTGTTAATTTGTCGTCTTTTCGCAAGTGTTTTGTCGATTTATCTGCTTTACGCAAGGCGGGTTGTCATCTTTTCAATATTTTGTGGCAAAAAATCGCTAATTATCGTTCTATTGTCTTTTCGTTTGCTGTCTTTTCACCACAAAATAACGACAAAACGCTAAGCGAACACACAAGAAAATTGTTTGTTAATTTGTGAATTTTGTTTGTCGTCTTTTCGCATGTATTTTGTAGTCTTTTCGACCTTCCGTTTTGTCGTCCTTTGTCTTTTCGTTATTTCGGTGGCTAAAAGTCGCTAATTTTCGTTTCATCGTCTTTTAGTCTCGTCATCTCGAAATCACGATTATACAGGCCCGTACCGAGGGGGGGGGGGGTGCAAACGTACTCCCCTGTGAAAACCATTAAGCACTATTAAAGTCGGCTGTGTAAATCATCAAGCACTATTAAAGTCAAATATTTTCTAAAATCCCTAGCTTTTACTTCCACAGTAAGGAATATCACGAAATAAATTCAATACATATTGCCTATGCGTAAAGAAATACGGTTAACATCGTATCCGGTTTCGGTTTCTTTTTTAAACGAATTGAGTCTTGATCAGTGGTATGTTTTGCAGACATTCTGGGACAAATGCATCATTTCAAAGATCGATTTGATCTAGCTGAGTTTTAGTGTGACTGCAGTTGTAGTACACAGGTAATATCAATAATGCTTTAAAGTATATCTTCAGAAGTACGAGTCGGACTCATCACAATTAAACTGCATACAAAATTTAAAAATAGTAATGCTTTTCGGAAACGTACAAATGTATTGTGTTGTCTGTCATTGCGCTAAAACTGAAGGCTTATTATCAATCAGTGAACATCTGGCATGGCAAATCTAAAAATACCTAGTATGATGCGGGATGCAGCTCATCACAGTTTAGCTGGACATACGTACATATGGAAATCAATAAAACTTTACGACCCAGGGATCAAATGTTGGGACATAGAAATTAAAAAAAAAACTTTCAACCTACCAACTCTTTTTTTTTTTTTTTTTTTGCATATAACCATGATAACTGGAAACGCAATTTTTTTTTTTTGCCTTAAGAACTTCTAGCAGTGCCCTTTATAAATGCTGTCTGTAATTTATGACTAAAATCTTCTTTTATTTTTTGGACTTCTAAGTACTGTGTTGTAGTTTGAAGTTTTGTTCACCTTTCATTACCATTTCTTGAAACAAAGTTTGAATAAAAATGTTAACATGTATACATGTTTTACTTCATATTTTGCATCTTGGCTCTGTGAATGAATTTAAAAAAGAAGTGATCATTGGTACCTGCTAGGGGATATTAAGCAAATAAAAGCAAAACTGAAAGTCCAACTTCATGTAATTAATAAATAACTTTCATTAGACAAGAACACATTATTGACCAGCATTTCCTTACATATGACTAATTTTAGTATGTTTCCCCTTTCATATTTATGAGTATTAAATAAGTAAATAAAAAGCAAAAATTGCATCCAGGATAGAGCATTTTTACCCTTATTTTTCTCTATTTCGCTTCTGCTTCCGGGGGGCTTCGCCCCCCCCCCCCCCCCAGGACCCCCCCCCCCCCCACCGGAAGGTGTTGTAGAAGATGGATCGTCTGAAAATGTTAAACGGTAGGAATCGATGAATAAACAAGTAGTTTACAGACATGGGGCTTCGTGTAAGGTGCTGAAAACGATATACCAGCAAGGACAATGTCTATTAAAGCGACTTATATCACAAAAGTGAGGATGAATAGCGAACTAATCGTAAAATGAGACTTGAAGCGAGAGGTGTCCGAAATCTAGTTAGGTACCTTGTGGTATTATTAAGGAGGGGGACTCGTGTATGAAACAAGTGCCTGTGATTTGTATTAAATATATTTTTTCATTTGCATTGTATCATTTACATGATATTTAATGGAAACACCTTTATCAGACCTGCCCGTGCACAAAGTTGGTACTCCTTTAGGTGTAAACAACATTTGGGACTAATACACGGAGTTTATTATCGGTTATTCATAAAATTGTTTTGCACCATTATGAAGATCCTATGGAATCGTAGCCCTGTCCCGAAAACTTCAGAATAAAAAAAGATCGGATAGGTCCACATTATTGCAGCTAATCCTGACGTAGAAGGGTTTTGAGAATGGGTATTTAATCTGGTATCTAAAGTAATTTAGAAATTGAGAAACCCGAATTTTCAGAGTTAAAAATCCACGAATAAATATCGGATTTACCTATTGTAACAACACTTTACCTCCATTTTAATTTCAATGTTGGGTATATTTTCACTATCAGCTTGTAAATCAAGACATTATGAAAGGGGATCATTTGAGATTTCAGATAACAAAGAACCTAAGACAATTGATAAGAAATCAATAAATGCAAAGAGAGATCTCGGTTTTCCTGGACCCATCCAAAGGACCGTCCCATTTTGTCACCTCTTACGACAAACTGGGGGTACTGAGGACTTATTCTAACCCGAATCCCCACGGGAAAAGAAATGCAAACTGGGCTACGAAGGGTGAATATAGACTCCTCCGACATTGTTGTTTAATTTTGACAATAACCTATTGTTTCATCCAATCCTGATTTATAAAGTGGTTTCGATATTCGTCCTGAATTACACTGTACATAAGGTGTTCGACATAATCTGAAATAGGGGCAAGTTCAAATAAATCCTTATATACTTTCTATATTTTCAGAAATTTATTTCAAAGTTTTAGAATATTATCTATGGTTTACCCTTTATTAAGTGACCTAAAGATCGTTGCCCCTTCCCCTACGATGTACGACTTTGAGATGTTTTGGCAGAACTATTCCCTTTATCTTCTTTACGTTATTCATCTAGTTTACTGTTGGTGATGGGGGGGGGGGTAGCTTGTCAAAAATTAGAGAGTCACATCGAACTGCAGTAGTGACGAAATCTATACTATTCGAAGTTCTTCGCAAATGGTCTAAAACTCTGTGGACCCAAACTCCTGGTAACCGATCACCAAGCTCGAGTATTTTGCAAGATTTACATGTATAGCATTGATCTACACAGTTTCATAAAATCTTACGTTAGAATTAAAAGTATTTGAAGCTTTGAACGTATAGTATACCAAAAAACAATGTCCTCTTCTATATGCTATATATACGCAGCTCAATTCAATCTACTGGTTTTGCCTCTTTGATATTTGTTTGCAATATATATTACAGGTGATAATAACATACACATAAACTGCTTCAAGTACAGTCCCTGCAACGTTATATTTCACCATTTTTCCGTTCTGCGTTCACAAATTGTTCACCGTGCATTCACCGTTCACAAAGCGTTCACTGGGCGTTCACCGATCATTGTCATTCGGAACCCCAAAGTGAAAGGATGGATCTTGATAGCAGGGGGAAAATGAATCAAAGTACTGATAGTATTGAGAATCGCTAGGCTTGGTTTGTAATGGTGGTGTATGGATATACAAGTTATGATAGTACTATTTACATATCAAAACAAAATATTCAATAATTTGCTGAATTGCTAAGTAAAGGAAAGAATAAATAGTGGAAGTTTGGAACATTTTTCTAAACAATTATGAATGCATGCTTTACTAGTATTTAAGATTGGAATCTCCTTATGAAATATTTTTCATTAAGTGGAAAAATGAACATGTTTTATAGTAATTCATATTGATGTTCGACTTAGTTCGATCCTTATTGTAAAAATGAGATATAATGTAGTAATGGGACTGTTAAATTAATGAAATGGCCGCAGTTTGCAGTGATATACATATCAACATATTATGCATAAAACGTTTGCTGGGATAAATTACAAACTCGTTTTTATATGTGAAAAGTGTACCTTTTTATTAAATGATATCTAAGAAGACGAATATTTGTTTTTTCCCTTAACATAATGTTACGACACAATACCACTCAGATAAACATTAAAAACCATTAACCATAAAGAATTTTCATTCCTCTGATGAAATGTTAGAAATATGTCTCATCATGTCATCTCGATCAAATGTAATTGTATTTCTCGACAATCTCTAGAAAGTCCTCAAATGCTTCGAAAACAATTCTAAATCGTTTGATAAATTCTCACATATTTGCCTCATAGTATTCCAATGTTCTGAAATGATTCCGAAGGTATTTTCATTCGCTTGATCAAATCTCAAAAGTATACCTCATTATCTAAATCAAATCTAAGTGTATAATTTCAATATATCTCACATTCTAAAGAAATGTCAAATCGAATAAATCCCACTTAGATGTTTACATAATGTATCTTGGTATTTTTAAAAACTTATTATGATTTTTAGTCTGCTAGTATCACACTTCTTAAAACACGTGAAAGTAAATTTCCTTTTCTGAAACGATTTCTTAATTATGCCTAGAACTTGTATTATATAAATGTATTCAATCCATGGCGCCCTAGGTGAGGACTTAACCCCTTTTCGCATCCACTGTACATTATGAATATTTATATATGATTGATTGATTGAATATTGTTTAACGTCCCTCTCGAGAATATTTCACTCATATGGAGAGGACACTATTGCCGGTGAAGAACTGCAAACTTTCGGCCTATGCTCGGCGCTTATGACCTTGGAGCAGGGAGGGATTTTTATCGTGCCACGCCTCGGTTTTTGCGGTCTCATCCGAAGGACCGCCCATTTAGTCACGTCTTACGACAAGCAAGGGGTACTGGGGACCTATTTTAACCCGGATCCCCACGGGGTAGTTTTGTAAGATAATTGTATCAAATTTGAATATCACATATCGTTATCTCTAAAATAAAAGTTAGGGTCTAAATATATGTGCTTAGTATTATAGCATAACACCAGTAAAATTGCTATACCAGAACACACTTTGAACGCAAGTTTAATACACAACAACGTCCACAGGCCTCGTCACTGTTTTCATTTTCTATATAGATGTTTCTGAACATGAATCGAATATGAACATGAAGATGAAATGAATATGAAACCAGTGCATCCCGATACCGATGCTTAAAAAACATTTTAAAAAAGTTTAATCCCTTGAAATTGTAAATAAATGGATGACATTCCAATTTCTTATTTAGCGATCTGCCTTTCAGATTTTGTTAGCTAATAGATTAGTATGAAATTGCTGATATAAGTCTTATAAATGTTCGTTATCCTAAATCAACGCTGTACAAAAAATCATTTTGTTCTTCGAACTGCCAAACAGGCACAAAGGCAGACATGAATAGGCAGGGTCAGGATTTTTCAGGCGACCTTGACCTAGTGTCACATGGGACGGATGCGCTTGAGAAGACATGGCGTCTCTCCATGATCCGTATTTCTTCAAGGCATTCTCTGAAAATATTTAATATCATCAGCAAAAGACGATTTAAAAAGGAGAAAAATGTGTGTGTGTGGTGAAAAAAGAGAATGGGTGCGTGGTGTGCGAGAGAGATGATGTGCGTGGTGTGTGGAAGAGAGGACGTGTGCGTGTTGAATTAGAGGGAGTATCTGCGTGGTGAGAGAGAGGGGAGGAGGGAGAGGAAATATGTCTGTAAGAAGAGAGAGGATGTGTGTGTGTGTGATAGATAGAGAGATGTGTGTGTATGAGAGATAGATAGAGAGAGGATGTGTGTGTGTGTGATAGATAGAGAGAGGATGTGTGTGTGAGAGATAGATAGATAGAGAGATGTGTGTGTGAGAGAGAGATATGTATATAGAGAGAGGATGTGTGTGTGTGAGAGATAGATAGAGAGAGGATGTGTGTGTATGAGAGATAGAGAGAGAGAGGATGTGTGTGTGTGTGTGATAGATAGAGAGAGGATGTGTGTGTATGAGAGATAGATAGAGAGAGGATGTGTGTGTATGAGAGATAGATAGAGCGAGGATGTGTGTGTGTGTGATAGATAGAGAGATGATGTGTGTGTGTGTGTGAGAGAGATAGATAGATAGAGAGATATGTGTGTAAGAGATATAGATAGAGAGAGGATGTGTGTGTGAGAGATAGATAGAGAGAGGATGTGTGTGTATGAGAGATAGATAGAGAGAGGATGTGTGTGTGCGTGATAGATAGAGAGAGGATGTGTGTGTATGAGAGATAGATAGAGAGAGGATGTGTGTGTATGAGAGATAGATAGAGAGAGGATGTGTGTGTATGAGAGATAGATAGAGAGATGTGTGTATGAGAGATAGATAGAGATAGAATGTGTGTGTGTGTGAGATAGATAGAGAGAGGATGTGTGTGTATGAGAGATAGATAGAGAGATGTGTGTGTATGAGAGATAGATAGAGAGAGGATGTGTGTGTGTGTGATAGATAGAGAGAGGATGTGTGTGTATGAGAGATAGATAGAGAGATGTGTGTGTATGAGAGATAGATAGAGAGAGGATGTGTGTGTGAGATAGATAGAGAGAGGATGTGTGTGTATGAGAGATAGATAGAGAGATGTGTGTGTATGAGAGATAGATAGAGAGAGGATGTGTGTGTGTGAGATAGATAGAGAGAGGATGTGTGTGTATGAGAGATAGATAGAGATATGTGTGTGTATGAGAGATAGATAGAGAGAGGATGTGTGTGTGTGATATATAGATAGAGAGAGGATGTGTGTGTATGAGAGATAGATAGAGAGATGTGTGTGTATGAGAGATAGATAGAGAGAGGATGTGTGAGAGATAGATAGAGAGATGTGTATGTGTGATAGATAGAGAGAGGATGTGTGTGTATGAGAGATAGATAGAGAGATGTGTGTGTATGAAAGATAGATAGAGAGAGGATGTGTGTGTGTGAGATAGATAGAGAGAGGATGTGTGTGTATGAGAGATAGATAGAGAGAGGATGTGTGTGTATGAGAGAGATAGAGAGAAGATGTGTGTGTGTGAGAGATAGATAGAGAGAAGATGTGTGTGTGAGAGAGATAGATAGAGAGAGGATGTGTGTGAGTGAGAGAGAGATAGAGAGAGGATGTGTGTGTGTGTGAGATAGATAGAGAGATGTGTGTGTGAGAGAGAGATAGAGATATGTGTGTGAGAGAGAGATAGAGAGATGTGTGTGTGAGAGATAGAGAGAAGATGTGTGTGAGAGAGAGATATAGATGTGTGTGAGAGATAGATAGAGAGATGTGTGTATGAGAGATAGATAGAGAGAAGATGTGTGTGTGTGAGAGATAGAGAGAGGATGTGTGTGTGTGAGAGAGATAGAGAGAAGATGTGTGTGTGTGAGAGATAGATAGAGAGATGTGTGTGTATGAGAGAGAGATAGAGAGAGGATGTGTGTGTATGAGAGATAGATAGAGAGATGTGTGTGTATGAGAGAGAGATAGAGAGAGGATGTGTGTGTATGAGAGATAGATAGAGAGAGGATGTGTGTGTATGAGAGATAGATAGAGAGAGGATGTGTGTGAGTGTGAGAGAGATAGAAAGATGTGTGTGTGTGAGAGAGAGATAGAGAGAAGATGTGTGTGTGTGTGAGAGAGAGAAGATGTGTGTGTGAGAGATAGAGAGAAGATGTGTGTGTGTGTATGTGAGAGAGAGGATGTGTGAAGAGAGAAACAGAGGATGTGTGCGTGGTGCGAGAAAGAGATAGAGAGAGAGAGAGAGAGAGGTAAAACTTCTTGTTTGGAAAATCGAACACTTTCTCCGTTCTTCCCTTAACTCCATTGTTACACAACTGAATGCATATATAAACATGGAATTCTCATCCTGAACAAAAGAAGGCGAGCTCAAAGACTTACTGGTTTTAAACAACTTTTAGTGCTGTAGAAATCGCATTTTAAAACATATGGTTACACAATGCTAGTATACTTTTTTTTAAGTATCAAACCTGCATATCATCATTATTGAATTTCAAAAAAGGGGATAAGGTGCGGGGGGGGGTGTTCAAAAGGACCATGACTGCCATCAAGGGACAAAAGGATGCTTATTTTTTCTTCCTTCATAAAATTTCACGATCAGACAAAACTGATCTTAATCTAGTCAAAAAGGATGAATGGAAATGACAAATGCAGCGAAATCATATGATTTCTTAAAACACAAACTTGAAACATTGTTTTATGTTCTACATGGTTATATATTTTTAAAGAAAGTTTTCCCAATTTGATATTCTATTTTTTAATGAAATATAACGATATACGACGCAGTGACCAGTCAGTATTCATTTGAACAAAATTTTCAAATTACTCAGAGCACTCAATTACTAGTATTAAATGTCACCAGTCCCTTAATGGATCGGATCATTTTTTTTTTTAAAATATTTTTTTCTTACTTTTGTTCTTGTCTTTTTGAAGGAGGGTGGGTGGGGTGAAAAACTCAATATGTACATGTATGTAGCTGCTCGCTTATGCCTGTGTCAACGCTGGGTTGCAAACATTTCCTTTAAAAGGCAACCAATGATTTGTTTTACATTAGATTAACGGGAATTTAGATTTTTTTTTATCAGGCAAATGCATTAATTTCATCAAAATCAAAATTTCAGGAATCTCTTTACAAGCGGTAAAACATTTCTTCTTAAAATATTCTGCACCATAAATTTATTACGTTTATGTCTCGTTCACACGGATGTGCATTAAAATTTCCGTGTGAAAGCGGTTCAGATTTAATTCGCATTAACTTACGTTACACTTAATACAAATTAAATTCTTCGTGTGAACAAGGCATTAGGTAAATGTTTGTATAAAAGTTAGAAAGCGTTTTCCAAGAATTCAACCCTTATATGATGTACTTATCCCAAAACGGCGTTTTAAATATCTGACCCTATTCTTAGAATCGGACCCGAATACCTGGCGTCATGTAGGCAAGTCAAAATCCGTCCTTTCGATGACGACTGAATTCTCGCCACGTTGTCACTTGCTACATGGTCATTGAGAATTACGTGGTCAGTGCGGATTTAAAGGAGTGCACCCCCCCCCCCCCATAAATTTTCAAATTTAGAGTAAATCGTGGTATCTTGTTTGGAAAAATGCACTAAACGATAAAATAAGCAATCATTTCTTCCACTCCCGGAGAAATAAATGACAAAAATTTTTGATTTTTTTTTTTTTTAGATTACTTTATTAGGAGAACTTATTTTTTTTCCAAAAACCCTTACAATTTGCGTTATTTTACTAATTTCACCTTATTAAAAATGATAGAAAATAGTAAAAATGATTTAAATAGGAGACATATTTCAAGCCCTATAAAATCTGTAAAATTCGGGGGCTTCGCCACTGGGGGTCTCAAGTTGGCCCCAGACCCCCAGCCTCATAAAGTGCATGGCGTCTCCCGTAGCCGCAATTCCTGGATCCTCCCCTGATGGTCTTTGGGAAACAGTTATATACATTATATACATACAGAGTAATTACGGTTAGGTTGGGGGCGCAACTTTATGCTTGATTGATTGTATCTTGTTTAACGTTCCTCTTGGTAATTTTTCACTCATATGGAGACGTCACCAAGACCGGAGAAGGGCTTCAAATTAGGCCTTTGTTCGGCGTTTACAGCCATTGAGCAGTGAGGGTTCTTTGGTGTGTCACATCTACTGTGACACGGGACATCCGTTTTTAAGGTCATCTCCGAGGACCCGTGACATCCACACCTGATGTCGAGCGTTTGGCGGTGGATGTTCTTATTCAGTCTACTCAAACGAACATAAATAATTTATAAAATAAACACAAACATGCAGTTTAGGGTATGAAGTGCTCTGAACGTGCAGTTTACTTATTTCAAAAACACTGATACACATAAACAATTCTTCACACAGTATTCTCTTCCTTTCTACAAAATAAAACAATTTTTAATGATAAATCAAAGTACTCGAGTACGGCAAGGGCGGGTGGGTGGGGCATAAGTTATCTGCACTAAAACGAGCCTTCGAATGGTTTCACAATTCTACTCACTGACGGTGGTCATACAGTTAAAATCCGTGTAATGAGTATTTAAGATGTCACCTGACAAGGTGACAATTAGACTATTATTTCTACACAAGAGACCAAAAACCTCAAATTAAAAATTTTTAAAAGGAGGGGGTGGCTACGCCACTCCGTAAATCCGTCATCATATTTATTTAAGTACATTTGTACTTAGACCACTTCAATATCAGCTGTCGTCTTGATAGAGAATAGAAAATATTTATTCACCAATCAAGGGCCATCAGGGGGCATATGCAAATTAACAATTAAACATTATAACGGCATGATACAATTTACATATGTGTACCATATACACATGTTAAGGGTTTCTACATTGACATAGGTATTGAATTCTCATCACAATACTGATTAGAAATGTGCTGTACAATAAGTGTGTTATATGGGAAGTAAAGTAAAACATAGGACTTATACAGGTGTATTTACAACGATACGCATACTTTGTAATATAAATTAAAATCTTTTAAGAAACAAAAATATGTCAATGCAGAAGCTGAGGGTGGGTGGCTGTAATCTATCGTGTGAATTAACTCAATAGTCAACCACGTATTCAATGAAAACGCGTGAGATTTCTACTCGATGTATGCGATATGGAGACGATAATACTATCTATAAATATCAAACACCCATCTTATATACACAGTGCATTATTATCTATTTTCTGAAGGCCCAAACTACCTGGGATTATTAATCTAATCTACCTGAGATCTGTCTGTAGTAAAGCGACCCGGCACTGATTGAAATAACAGAACTATGTGCATAGGTAGTCTATAATACTGAACTATACTAAAAATTTAACACACAAGGCATATTTTCACTGATATATTGCAAAAACTTTTGTTTATCACTTTTGATTTTTTTTTTTTTTCATTTTTGAAAAAACGCATCAAAATCGGTGCAGAAATAACTGAGTTATCGATTGTATTAAGTGGCTATTTTTAAAAATGCAAATTTAAATACAAACTGCAAAATCACAGCTCGAGCATTATATATATATATATATATATATATATATATATATATATATATATATATATATATATAATATGATATATCATTTGTCATTTACAAATCAATGAAGAGGGGGGGGGGTGAAATGACTGCTTGTCTTCCTGTGGCTTATTCAGAATTCTGAATATTACAAGTAAAGTTTCTCCAAATCAACCTTACAGCCAAAGCGTAAAAATTGTGACGGGATCTACAATATTTTAACAATTCAATAAGTAGGTGGAGTGGGAAGATTATGTGCTACTATTTTAAATTGAAATGATAATTTTAGCTGAGCACTACATAATTTACAGTAGCGGATCTAGTGGGTGGGTTTTATTTAAACGTTATCAACCAAAAATTATCAACATTTGCTCGTTTACGGTCTTCGATTCACCTCCCTTTTTGAGAGAATTTTCTGGATCCGCCACTGATTTGTTATCAAGAAATACAACTCATTCCATGTTCATTTATACCACTAAAGCTCTACAAGAGTTGTCTTACTTTAAGAAGCAGAAGACACTTGCTGTGAAAACGGAAATGTATGCCGAATTCTGAAGAAAAGCTTATATTTAAACTCCCAAGGTAATGCGTATTAATTAGTCCGCGTATTTGTGATACATGCAGTATAATATAAATACGAATTATCTATTCATGTGAATTGAGGTCAGTCCAAGGGTTGGTCATACATGAAATTTAGCGCTATGAAATACGTTTTGATGACAATCACAATTTTGAAAGTTTGGAATATTTAACTCGAAACACTATTATATAGGCCTACATGTTATACTTTCTTTCTTAAAGAGTTAGTGTGTGGTCGAAAGCACAGAAAAAAAACCAGGCCTATTATCATGCAATCGTGGACGAATGATATACAGAATTGGATCATAATCATGTGACTGAGTGTCTGACATATTCAAATTTAATGCATCAATGATAAATATCAAATTCCCAATGACAATAATAAGTTTTAATAAAAAGAACTACAAAGGATTTTCCCCGTAAATAGCTGGAAAGGCCTTTTAGTATAAACTTTAAGTTAAAATTTAATGGAAGTATCATTTATCTGGTGACATCTTCTGTGCAAAAGAGCAAAGATAATCAGTAAATCAACAAAATAATCTTTTGAATTTTTCTGAAAAGCAAAATACTCATTGATTTGAAAATCAGGGGGGAAATACTGTTTGTAGTAAAAAATTATATGGAGCTCGGGGGTGTTGGGGTGTTGGGGGGGGGGGGGGGTGTTAACTCCCTGTAGATCCGCCATTGGTTTGGGTCACAGCTGTCTCTGGGGACAAGAATGAGGTATTTAAAGATGTTCAAAAATCCACAGGAAACAATATGACATTTGATATAAAGGTTCAAGTTGTTTAATATTGTGGCCTCTGTGTTAGAAGTAAGGACTAAGGACTTTAGAAAAATTTAATTTATGCACACCAATGTGACCACCACCCACCCATTAGTTAATAGTATGGGGCAGCCTAGGAGTCTAAAGTTTTATATAGAAGTGTATTTGAAAAGAATGCTTTCAAAATGCATTTAAAATCCACAATGATATATATAATTCTTTATGCTGTAATGCCAACACCCTCATGTAGTGTAGATTCCAGTTTGTAGACACAATGATCTCGGACAGCCGCTACAGAAATACCGACAAACAAAAACTCGTGTGAGCAGTAAGGCCCATCAAGTCTCTGTTGTATATCTCAAGAACCATAAAGATTTTTGGAATATATGCAAGTTAAATTAATATACATGCATCCTCATGAAGTGTACATTCAAGTTTGTTCACACAATGACTACTGAGGTCAGGGTGAGGTCACAAGAAGAGAAAGTGTTTTCTTCCAAAATAAACTTTCTTTATAGGAACCACAAATTTAAATTCATTTTATAAATAAATATATTATGCAAGCATCATCATGTACTTTAATTTGTACACAACACAACTCTTATGTTCAAGATGAGGTCACTAGGGAGGAATACACAGAACTTAGAATTTTGTTTTAAAAGAGATAATGCTGCAACTCAGATGGGCATCCTCATTCACTGTAGATTACAGTTATTTCATGTTAAGATGACCCCTGGGATTAGAATGGAGTCACAAAAGAGTTGTAATGATTACGTATGAATAAAGTAGACATTTTTAATGAAAATCTTTTAAAGGACCAAATCATGATGAATTCTTTTTTTTTTTAATTATATGTACTAGAATCTCCATGTCTTGTAGATTCATAGTTAACATCGCGACCCCTGAGTCCAGGTAGGGGAAGATGCACTATATCCACCTATGGGGTTTCGTTGTGGGGTGCAGCATCAACAATGCATCATTTAGTGTAATAAAAGAATATTAATATCAAAGACTAAATGAAAAACTAATGATTTGGATCTGAACGATGCTCAGGATGTCCACTCAGGGACTCATTTCTTCCGAGTGTCTTGACATTTACCATCTGGCAACATAATTGTGTCTCGCGATCATCTCAGCCTCATTTACATTCTCAATTTTGGCAATAAATTATCATTAAAATTTTTAGGGACTTGTATGAATGGGCAGAAGAAATTTTCTTAACTGACTATCCCATCATTGCCAGCTGTTGGAGACTGAACACTTTATTGAAAATTGCTGGGGTGTAGCAATCAGTGGTTGTCCTCATTTGCCCTGAGAAGAGTCAGAGAAGTATTCATTTTTACTGTAAAAAGTTTAGTTCATGTAAAGAGCATGAAGGCAGATTTTACAGTTATCTCCCTTAGACTATGTAAATTATAATACAGCACTTGCTAATGATGTTATTTTACATATTAAATGTTGTTTAAATGTTGTCAAGTTGGTCCATAGTCAAAGACAAGAGTTATAGCTGCCTGTATTGTAGCAGTTTACATACAGAATTAACAGTAGATTACATGTACCTGACATGAGTTATAGCTGCCTGTATTGTACCAGTTTACATACAGAATTAACAGTAGATTACATGTACCTGACTCTCCAGGAATGTATTTTACCTGAGTGATTATTGCTGTTGGTCTGCATACATCATTGTGTTTCGTCTGTCGTGCATTACCAATTGAACATGTTATATACCTGTCTTTAGATGGGACGTAGTAAGGGACAGCAATGTCTGTATGTCTGTCTGTAGATGGGACGTTTTTTTATTACGGTACAGCAATGTCTGTATGTCTGTCTGTAGATGGGACGTATAATGGTACAGCAATGTCTGTATGTCTGTCTGTAGATGGGATGTATTATGATACAGCAATGTCTGTATGTCTGTCTGTAGATGGGACGTATAATGGTACAGCAGTGTCTGTATGTCTGTCTGTAGATGGGACGTATAATGGTACAGCAGTGTCTGTCTGTAGATGGGACGTATTATGATACAGCAATGTCTGTATGTCTGTCTGTAGATGGGATGTATTATGGTACAGCAATGTCTGTATGTCTGTCTGTAGATGGGATGTATTATGATGCAGCAATGTCTGTATGTCTGTCTGTAGATGGGACGTATAATGGTACAGCAGTGTCTGTCTGTAGATGGGACGTATTATGATACAGCGATGTCTGTATGTCTGTCTGTAGATGGGACGTATTATGGTACAGCAATGTCTGTATGTCTGTCTGTAAATGGGATGGATTATGGTACAGCAATGTATGTATGTCTGTCTGTAGATGGGACATATTATGGTACAGCAATGTCTGTGTGTCTGTCTGTAGATGGGACGTATTATGGTACAGCAATGTCTGTATGTCTGTCTGTAGATGGGACATATTATGGTACAGCGATGTCTGTATGTCTGTCTGTAGATGGGACGTATTATGGTACAGCAATGTCTGTATGTCTGTCTTTAGATGGGACATATTATGGTACAGCAATGTCTGTATGTCTGTCTGTAGATGGGACATATTATGGTACAGCGATGTCTGTATGTCTGTCTGTAGATGGGACGTATTATGGTACAGCAATGTCTGTATGTCTGTCTGTAAATGGGATGGATTATGGTACAGCAATGTCTGTGTGTATGTCTGTAGATGGGACATATTATGGTACAGCAATGTCTGTGTGTATGTCTGTAGATGGGACATATTATGGTACAGCAATGTCTATGTCTGTAGATGGGATATATTATGGTACAGCAATGTCTGTTTGTCTGTCTTTAGATGGGACATATTATGGTACAGCAATGTCTGTATGTCTGTCTGTAAATGGGACATATTATGGTACAACAATGTCTGTATGTAGATGGGCAGTGTTATGGTATAGAAATGTCTGCACATCCATCTGTAGATAGATTGTATTATGGTACAGCAAGTCACGTCTGTAGATGGGACATATTATGGAACAATGTCTGTCTGTCTGTCTGCAGATGAGACATATCATAGTACAGCAATGTCTGTATGTCTGTCTGTAGATGGGCAGTGTTATGGTACAGAAATGTCTGCATATACATCTGTAGATGGGGTGTATTATGAAACAATGTCTGTAGGTGGGAGGTATTATGGTATATTAATGTATGTCTGTCTGTAGACAGGGCATACCATGGTACATCAATGTCTGTAAGTCCGTTTGTAGGTGGGACGTATTATTGTACACCAATGTATGTATGTATGTCTGTCTGAAGATGAGATGCATTGTCCACCATCGGTGACCTAATGGTTAGGCTGTCAGACTCTCGACCGAAAAGTCGTGGGTTTGAGTCCTGGCCACGGCAGAGCCAACGTTGTGTCCCTGGGAAAGGCACTTTACATGAATTTCCTCACTCCACCGGGCACCCAAATGTAAAAGGGGTACCTAGCTATAGACAGTGAAAGATATTGTTTGAATGTTAGTGCTCTAGTGCCTGTAACGGCAGCTTGCACTGTATGCTTCCCAGGAAGCCGAGAAAGTTCTAGATTTATACAAGGTCTGCCGGGGTAATAATGTATTGTAAAGCGCTTTGAGCAGCTGGAAAAAGCGCTATATCAAACTAATCATTATTATTATTATCTGAATGCTTTTTTATGATGTTTGGAATGCCCTCTAATTTCAGGAATTTTAGGGTCTTTAGGGGGCTGAAATAAGGTTCCATTCCCATGCTAAAAAAGCAGGTATTTTCCCATTTTGTACTTTGAAATTCCCAAGCAATGAAAACAAATCAAAGCAGGGTAGCCTAATTGTTCATAAATCTTCACTGGCCCATAGATTACAATTTTTGCCTAAAAATTGTTATGTACATTACATTTGTAAAGCACCTTTGAGCGTATATAGTGTATGAAAAGGGTGCTATATAAATATGGTATTATTATATTATTATTAAACCTAATATTTTGGCCTTTGCTTATTTGAATGTGGTAAGCTTTGACCAAATTGAAAGTCAGAAAGAATTCAGTTCTACCTTAATTCACTCTGGATTGGTTTTCTCCCTACTTCTTTGTGTGAAACATTTCTCCCAAGTTCAAACAAATGTCACTATTTTTCCCAATTGGAAAGACCCAGGCCCTTCAAATGAAGACCTTAACACAAAAATCAGAATTTAAAATGTAAAATCCATTGCCCTCTGTCAGGGTCAGGCTCCAAAACAGGGTCAATATAGGAAAATTATTATTGCCTTTGTATCTTTATTGTTACATATAACCAATGCTCAGGTGACCGATAAGACCAGTGAGTCTCTTGTTTAGATTGATTGATTGTATCTTGCTTAATGTCTCGCTCGAGAATTTTTCTCTCATATGGAGACGTCACCAAGACCGGTGAAGGGCTTCAAATATAGGCCTATGCTTGGCGCTTTATACGGTCATTGAGCAGTGAGGGTTCTTTAGCGTACCACAGCTACTGTGACATGAGACATCTGTTTTTAAGGTCATCTCCGAGGACCTGTGACATTCACACCTGATGCCGAGCGTTTGGCGATGGAACTGTCACTACCTATATGTATTTTAATGACTTCGGTCTGTCACGGCTGGGATTCAAACCCCGGCCTATGCTGGGCGAACGCTATAACCTCTCGGCCACCACAAGGAAAACAAGCTAGCTTCTTTTGCCAAAATTCATGAGGATTTTAATTTGCTCAAACTTTCATTTACTAGTACTTGTCTGATTTCTGGTCTTTCCAGCACTCATTGTCACTTTGGTTTTTCAGCTCCCTGGGCCTCATGAGATGGTGACACCGTGCAGTAGGAGCAGTTCCTACTGGTATCTTTTAAAAGCAGACAGAGATTTTCTTAGCATCTGATCCATTTCTGGAGACAAGCTTTTGTATGGAGCTGGTAAAATTTCTCTCTTTTTAGCTCACTTGAGCTGAAGTGAGCTTTTCTGATCAAAATTTGTCCGTTGTCTGGCGGCTGCGGCGTCTTAAACTTTTCACATTTTCATCTTCTTCTCAAGAACCACTGGGCCAGAAAAGCTGAGATTTACATGAAAGCTCCCTGACATAATGCAGATTCAAGTTTGTTTAAAACATGGCCTCTGGGGGTGTGATGGGGCCACAATAGGGGATCAAAAGTTTTACATAGTCATACAAATATATAAGGAAAATCTTTAAAAATCTTCTTCTCAAGAACCACTATGCCAGAAAAGCTGAGAATTACATGAAAGATTTCTGACATATTTCAGATTTCAGTTTGTTAAAAGCAGGGCCCCCAAGGGAGGATGGGGTCACAAGGGGGAGGCGGGTGTTCAAAGTTTTGCATACAAATATATAGGAAAATCTTTAAATATGAGCCAAGTGATTCAGGTGAGTGATGTGGCCCTTGGGCCTCTTGGTTTAGCTTGTTTGAGCTATAAGCTGAAGTGGGCTTTTCTGATCACCCATTGTCTGTTGTACATCTGTCTGTAAACTTATTTTCAACTTCTCTACAATCACATAGCCCAATTTCAACCACACTTAGTATCGTTAAATTAGAAATCGTTTAAATGAAGGACCTTCAAAGGTTAGATAATCAACAAATGAAAACAGATAGCATGGGGTCATTTAAGAATCGTCTCCATAACTACTGAGCTAGAAATGACGAAACATCTATAAGTCATGTGAAACCTTTCTGACATTGTAAATTGTTTGAAGTCTGGCACCAGGGAGTAGGATTGGGGTCATCGGTGTCTGGGAAGGACAAACACAACAGGCCAATGACCCCATTTATGTTAAAACGGTGGGGACATTCTGAAATTTATTGGGCTGAAATAATGTACATTGGGGCCATTTTTTTCTTACCGAAATTTGGCCATTGTCCGTCATCTTTGTCGTAGGGGTCATCATAAACTTTCCACATGTTCATCTTCTTCTCCAGAACCAGTGGGCCAATTTCAACCAACCTTGGCACAAAGCATCCTTGGGTAAAGGGAATTCAAGTTTGTTCAAATGAAGGACCACAGGGGAGATAATAGCAAAATAGTGAAACTACATCTTTAAAAAATCTTCTCCAGATTTCAACCAAACCTGACGGAAAGGGATTCAAGTTGAAAATACATTGACGACTTTTGAAAATCTTCTCCAGAAACAATTGGCCAATTTCAGCCAATCATGGCACAAAGCATCCATGGGTAAAGGGGATTCAAGTTTGTTCAAATGAAGGGTGATGGGAAGATAATCACAAAAATGCAAAAATAGGGTTGGGTTGTTTAAAAATGATCTTGTCAGGAACCACTGGTCCAGAAGAGCTGAAATTTGCATGAAAGCTTCCTGACATAGTAAGATTTAAGTTTGTTAAAACTATGCCCCCGGGGATTCATTAGGGCCCCAATAGGGGATTAAACTTTTACATTCAAATGTATAGGTAAAATCTTTGAAAATCTTCTTCTTAAGAACCACTGTGCCAGGAAAATACAAATTTACATTAAAGCTTCCTGACATAGTGCAGATTCAAGTTTGTTAAAATTATGGTGCCCGAGTGTAGGATAGGGCCATAATAGGGGATCAAAGTTTTACAGATGAATATACATGTATAGGGAAAATCTTTTAAGAATCATCTTCAGAAAAATCATTGAGCCAAAAAAGTTTCCATTTACATGTACCAGAAAGCTTCCTGACATAGTGCAAATTCAAGTTTTTTAAATTATGCTCCCAGGAGAAGGGTGGATTGATTGATTGATTGAATGTATATTGTTTTAACTTCCCTCTCAAGAAAATTTCACTCATATGGAGACGTCCGGAGAAGTGTGGAGTCACAATAAGGAATCAAAGTTTTATATACAAATATTAAGGGAAAATCTTTAAAAACCTTCTTAATAACCATTGGTCCAAAGAGTTTACATTTACATGAAAGCTTTCTGACATAGTGCAGATTCAAATTTATAAAATTCATGGACCCTGGAGGTAGGATGGGGCCACAATAGGGATCAAAGTTTTACATGTGAACATATATGGGGAAAACCTTTATATCCTTAGGATAGGAGAAAGGTGAAGATAACGAACAGTGATCAATGGAGAACTAGTTTCTGAACTTTATGTTGAGACATGATGGGTTGGAGAACTATTTTCTGAACTTTACCTTGGGTGGTGAGGGAGTGAGAATTGATTTTTATACGCCCGTCTTAAGACGGGCCGTATTATGTTATGGCCTTCATGTCCGTCCGTCTGTTAGCTTTTTCGTGTCCGGCTCATAACTTAAATACTATAAGGCCTAGAATAATCAAACTTTGTCAGTTGATACATCTTGGGTAGAAGGTGTGTCGCACATTAAAACCAGGTCGCTGTGACTTTTAATTAAGAAGATATGGCCAAATATGGTAAAACCCTGTCCGGCTCATAACTTGAAAACTATTTGATCTAGAATCATGAAACTTGGTCAACTTATGCATCTTAGGTAGAAGGTGTGTCGCACTGTACTTTAAGGTCACTGTGACATTTAGTTGAAGTGATTTTTTGAAAAAAGTATGTTATAATTGGTACAATCCCTACTCATATAAGAGTTTTGTAGAAAACCTCATTCAAAAATGTTACATCAAGAAAACACATATTTTTTTTATGATATACTGTACAGCTTTTTTTTAGCCTATGTAATGTTTCCTTTGTTTCTAACAATAACATGAGAAATTCCACTTGTCCCATGGGAGTAGCATGCAAAGGGCATTTTGACAAGACTAATTAATGAGTTTTGTGTAGAGCATCTCTGATCAACATGATCAAGCAGGTGTTATCTTTATCTCTAGGGAATTGGGCAGAGAGATCTTAGCCTCTTAATTGCAGATATACCAGAAATTATTTGTGAAAGTGAATTTGTTTGTTGTGGTTAGTCTTTATTTTCAAAATTAATTTGACATTGTACTATATAATTTTTATTTTTTTTTCTCGGCAACCTATATGCAGAGTATCATTTCTCACTAAGACAACAAATGGTTGCAATATGTATAAAGGCCTATTTTAATGATTAGTATTTTGATGTTTTGTTATGGCTGTGGCATTGTTCAGAAAAAAGATATACAATGAACAAAGCTGCAGATTGGGCATTTGTGTAAATCTGAACAGATGAAATAGTATTGCAATAACCATATTAAAAAATGTTAATTCAAGAAACTACACATTCTTCATTATATACACTGTACTATACAGCAGTATATAACAAACAAATTATTTCTTTTGTGTCAGTAACAAGAGAAATTTCCCTTGTCCCATGGATGTAATTATCAAGCAATTCAGGAGGCATTTTGCTAACAGAAAAATTGCATTCTGTCAAATTACAGATTAATTAATGAGTTTAGAAGATTTCTGTTACAGCAATCTGATCAAGGAGGTGCTATCTATATCTCTTGCAATCGGGAATTGGGCAGAGGAATCTGGCCTTCTAATTGATCTGTCAAATTTTAGAACAGTTCTAATTGGTAGCCATTACTTTGAAAGTTAATTTGGTATAAAGTTTAAGAATTAATATGATATTGTAAAATATATTTTTATTTTATATCTCAACAACAAGGTGCAGATTGTCATGTCTCACTAAGATGACAGTTTTACAGTCTAAGAATAAACATAATGACTAATGTTTGATGTTTTATTACGCTGTGTATTGTTCTTCATTCCTTAAAATACAATGAGCAAAGCTGCAGATGTGCATTTCTCAAGTCTAACACAACCAGTTGAGAAATATATGATGTATTATTTTTTTCTAATTAATAACTACACCATAGGAGATGCACCAGTGTTTGAAATAACCGTTTTTAATCTATATTTATTTATATTGACATCACCATGCATATTTTACTTTTATACTTGAAGATTTGACAAAGGCAGATACTGATATATGTATTTTTTGATATGTTGAATAAATCAACCTTTTTGAGTACTCCCATTTATTGTAAGTTGTTTGCTTGGATAAAGGGCTATCTTGCACTTTAATCATTTCATTGAAAACATTTGGGAAAATGTTTTTATATCCTTTTAAAAATCATTAAGCTTACATTATCAATATTTGAAGCAATGTCACATGAGGCCATAAAGTGGGTAAGATTCTTAAAGGAAGGATGACATTTGGTTCCATGCATACCTACATGTATCTCTTCATGGTGATATGTTCATGTTAACAATATGTGACGGGCGTATCATGTGCCGTGGCGGTGCACTTTATTGAACTTTACGTTGGGAGTTGAGGGATGGAGAACTATTTTCTGAATTTGTGTAGTGAGGTGACAGGGATTAGAATTATTTTCTGAACTTTACATTGAGACAAGAGGGGATGGAGAACTATTTTCTCAACTTTACGCTGGGAGGTGAGGGGGTGAGAAACTTTTCATTGATGTCGTACAGGACTTGATGTACATTTTTTGTACATATATACAGAGATTAGATATTGTGGTATGAGTGTTTTAAAATTGGCGTTTGTTCTCAATTTGGTACATTCAGAATGATTACATGGATTTTTTGTAGACATTCTTGTTCTAATAGCATACTAGTATGGTGGGAAGAAATCATTTTGGTTACCTAGTACTTTATGTTGAAATCAATTTTGCAGGGTAGCAGTTACTTGAGATGTCCGGCTGATTGATGAGGATAATTTCCCTGAGACTCTAACATTTTGTAGGACTTGAATAGCTCTATTGCTGTAGAAAATGTCAGGTTTGTTAATGAAATTATGTAAAATGTTTTATGCCTCATTCAGACAATGGCTGGGGCATATAGTGTTAACCCTTTTTAGCTCACATGAGCTGAAAGCTAAAGTGAGCTATTCTGATCACATTTTGTCCAGCGTCAGTCATTTCATCTCTTCATAAACTTGTAACATTTACGACTTCTTTTCAAGCACCACAGGGCTAATATCACTCAGCCAAACTTGCCTCAAAGCATGCTTGGGTGAAGAGGATTCAAGTTTGTAGAAAATGGAGGACCATGCTCCATCCAAAGGGGAGGTAATAAAAAAAATAGGGTGGAGTCATTTAAAAATCTTCTCAAGAACCGCTAAGCCAGAAAAGTTGAAATTTATGTAAATGCTTCCTGACATAGTGTAGATTCAAGTTGTTCAGATTATGGCACCATGGAGTAAGATGGGACCACAATAGAGGATGAAAAATGGTGGAGTCATATTAAAGGATCAAAAGTATTACATAGTAATAAATAGGAAAAATCTTCTCTTTTTGTAAAATGATGAACCTTGAGTAAAGGCAATTGTATAGCTACGACACAGCTTTTTTTTTTACTTGCGTGACCTATTGCTATTGGTTGTCGTCGTACGTTGTGTGTCGTCCGTCATGCGTTAACAATGGAACATTTTTAACTTCTTGATAACTGCCTGTCCAATTCTTTTCAAATTTAGTATGAAGCATATTTAGGACAAGGGGACATAAATTTTAAATTTCAGGACTCCAGCACCCCTGGGGCTTTAGGGGTTGGCCAAAGACTGCACAGAATTGACCAATTTTCAAAAATCTTCTCAAGAACCGCACATGTGTAAGAAAAACTAAATGTGTAAAACACTTAAGTAACATCTTCTTTAGTGCTATTCATACTAAATTGAAAGTATAAATAGATATTTAAAAAGAACAGGTAGTCCTTTACCAAATTTGCGAATTTGATGATCCCAGGAGTAGGGGTTTTTGGTATGAGGGTGGGGCCAAAGTGGTCAGTTATTAAATGGTGAACAATAGACATTTTTAACTTCTTCTTGATAACTATCATTCCAATTCTTTTCAAATTTGGTATGAAACATATTTGGAACAAAGGGACCATAAATTGTAAATTTCAGGATTCCTGCACCCCTGGGGCCTTAAAGGGCTGGGCAAAAACTGCCCAAAATTGACCAATTTTCAAAAAATCTTCTTCTCAAGAACCGCACACATGTAAGAAAAACTAAATGCATAGTGATGTAGAGCAGGAAAGTCTCTACCAAAATTATACATTTCATGATCCTTGGGGTAGGGGTTCTGACCCCATGGCGGGGCCAAACTTGGTATATAGTGTTTATGTGAAAAATTTAAATAACATCATCTTTAGTGCTATTGATACTAAATTGAAACTAAATGGATAGAGCAGGCAGTCCTTCACTAAAATTGTAAATTTGATGATCCCCAGAGTAGGGGTTCTGACCCCAAGGTGGGCCAAACTTAGTATACATGTATACTATTTATGTGTAAGTTGGCTGTTACTGTATAAAATCTAAATACATACTTAGGAATAGCAGAAAAGGATGTACAAAAAATTGTGAATTTTAAAACCCAGGGTTATGACTTTAGGATGGGTCCAAATTAGTCAAAGCTTTTGATGTTTTAATGTTAATACACCTATTATTTAAAGTCTTTCATCAGTGAATGCACTTTTGAGGGCAGTGAAGTTTTTAGAACATGTCTTTTTTTAAACTGTTGCTGAACATTAGAATTTAGCTTAGATGTTCAGAACAGGAATTTGTTTCTAGATTTCATGGCCTGTGGGAGTAGTGTAGATACTTTTTCACTAGTATTCAGGTGACCAAAAAGACCTGTGGGCCTACCAAATACCTGGGCTACTAATGTTTATAGACTTTGATAAGGCTTTTGATACTATCTCATGGAATTTTATATATGTCACACTTGATTTTTTTAACTTTGGAACCTCAATCAAAAACTGGATAGAGACTTTTTATAGCAATATTAAATCCTGTGTCATACAGAATGGAATTATATCTAATTATATCAATCCAGAAAGAGGCTGTAGACAAGGGGATCCTATATCCCCATATCTTTTCCTGTTGTGTGTAGAAATTTTGGGTATTTTAATTCGTAGAAATAAAGATATAAAAGGCATAATGATAGATGAAGAAGAGTTCAAGATTTCACAATATGCAGACGATACATCACTTAATATCTCTGATGGATCACCCGAATCTATGGACGGAATACTTAAGGAATTAGACTACTTTGCAAGATTATCAGGGCTTAATTAGAATAAATTTTCAAAAATCAAAAATGATATGGATTGGTAGTAAAAAATTCTCAAAAGATGTATATCATCATTCTAGGTGGAAGTTTGAGTGGAATAACACCACTTTTGATCTTTTAGGGATTAAATTTCATTGGATTTAAATAACATGATCAATCTGAACTATCTACCAAAATTAAATGATATAAAAAAAGTATTAAATGGAAACGACGAAAATTAACTTTCATTGGTAGAGTAACTGTAATTATAAAACTCTAATTACTTGATAAAAGTCAAAGGGATCCACTACAGCTCATTTTCATATTCTAATCAAGTATTTTTTAAAATCATGTATCAATAAAATGATAAAATCTATTTATAACATTGAACACATCAGTGTGCTCTCAGCTACGCTTTGAAGATCATCCCGAATTCAAAGGTTTCTTCATGCTTACTTGGACATTTTATCTCACGTGATTTAGAATGACAGCTAATTTGTTATGTAGAAACTTATTTAAATACCCCTTAAGGAATCCACACTTACTTTTCATATAATTAAGAAATTATAAATCATCCCCCTAACGGAAACCATTCCATATCCCTATTGTTAAACAAACGTGTGACCTGTTGAGATAAACATAACACTTACTTTTAAAGACCTGCATGTGTTTCCCATAGCTCTTGGCTATGGTCATACTGATCCACACGTAAATTTTAGTTCGCGTGTTAGTTGTATCTCGTTATTCTCACTTAGTGTGTCAAAATACTGGATCTACCTATTTTCGCTTTCTCTCACTGGAGGGCAGCACTGTTTCTTGTCAGTGGTCATGCGTCTGAACATTATTGTTGGAGGCTCAATATTTTTTTGCAAGGGCCGTTTGAATTAAAGTATTAATTTTCGCATTTAAACGAGAATTTGCAACTTTAGAAATGTTTCAAAATTGCATGTTCATACCTTCAATAATGCAACAAAATTTTAGAAAGCTCTAGGAAAGTTGTCATTTTTGTAATTTTTTGGGCAAAATGAGCTGTATTACCTCTTTGAAGAACTGTGAGCAGTAAAATCTCAAGAAGTTAAAAAAAATCGCGAATAACAAAGAAAAGAGTGTAGTCAACAACCATGTGTTATTAATTCTCTGCATTAAGTGTGGACATTAAATTAACACATGGGTATTCTTCTACTAATCAACTAAATTTGATTTTAACATATATTATTTTCCAGATGTTTTAACAAAAAAATTGGGCACAAGTTTCTAAATCTTTATAGAATATCCTCTCCAACTCAAGAATTCAACATGAAGTGATTGGTCATATAGAATTGTTCAAGGTCTCTTGGATTTAGTAAAATGAAAGATCTCTTATTCACCATTCAAAAGTTATTAGCAAGTTGAAGTTCCAATAAAGGTTTTGCAGCTGGAGTGAATCTTTAAGGTCAAGGTCATAGCATTAAATATCATTGTGTCGCTTGCGTTAAGCAGTGGCGACATATAGGGATCACTATCCATCGTCTTGCGTCGTCGTTTGGCGTCGTCACAAAAAATTTCTGTCACAGTTTTCTCAAGAACCACACGGGGCAACTCCCTGATATTTGGCACAGAGCATCAGTGTGGCCAACTGTATTGTGTAAGACATTTTCGAATCTGTTGCTTATCAACTTCCTGTTTAGTGACAAAAACCATTTCAATAATTTACTTTTTCAACATTATACGTGATATATTACATATAGAATGAACTAGCAGGCGACACATGTCTTCCGGGGAAGACTTAATACTGCGTTTTATCAAAGGGTCTTGTGATAAAGAATCTGATATACAAAATATGAAAGCCCCAGCTTAAATAGTTCCGGAGATATGATCTTGATGAATTTTTTTAAAAGTTGGTCAAACTCCAAAGCCAATGTCACAAGTAAAAATTTGATAGCTAAAAATGTTTTGTCACAAGAAATGCACACATGAAAAATGAATGACCCATCACTTACAATTCAAAAGTGATGAGCAGCAAGGTTCAAGTTTCACCTGAAGTTTTGAAATATGATACAAGTCAAACTTCAAGGTCAAGATTGCAAAGTCAAAGACAATGGTGTAAAATGAAAGGTTCTGTCAGAAGGAATCTATATACAAAATCTAAAGGCCGTACTTTAAATAGTTCAGGAGATACGGTCTAAGTTTGGGATTCTTTAAAAAAATCAAACGCTAAGGTTTACGTCACAAGGTTGAAATCTCTGGTAATGTCAGGAAGGTCTTTTTACATAGAATGCTGATATATGAAATATGAGAGGCATATGACTAACAATTCAAAAGTTAGTAGGAATGTTAAAGTAGGGGGAAAATATGCCTCCCTCTCCCCAGCTATAGTCGCAGACATATAAAACACTTGAATCCACACACCTGCTACTCTTGAAAATGATTTGTTTAAGTGAATTACTTGCACTCTCTGAACGTGTTTGCATATTAGCATGACTAATCATGACCCTGCTGTTTTTTAAATGAATTTCAAAAACATTTCCCTATACATTCCCTTAAAAACTTGTGTCCATTATTACATTGTGAACAAACTTGAATTGAATCTTCACTAGACTACCTGGGGATGTTTGCATATTGATATGATTAATTATGACCTTCTCGTTCTTCTGAAGAAGATTTTTTCCTTTATATCTCCATGTAAAACTTTGACCCCCTGATGAGGTCCTACCCAAACCCAGGGAGGCCATGGTTTTAACAAACTTGTATCTATACTATATCAGGAAACTTTTACATCAATCTCATTTTTTCTGGCCTAGTGGTTCTTGAGAAGAGTTTTAAATGACCCACCCTATTTTTGCCTTTTCTTGATTATTTTCCTTTTGACCCTTCATTTGAACAAATGGTACCGCTTTGGTGGTCTAGAGATTAGAGCGCACACCCTGCATGCGAAAGGCCGGGGTTCGAATCCTGGCCACAACAGAACTAAGTCTTTAAAACAGGTAGTGACAATTCCATCACCAAACGTTCGGCAACAGGTGTGAATGTCACGGGTCCTCAGAGATGACCTTAAAAACGGATGTCCGGTGTCACAGTAGGTGTGGCACGCTAAAGAACCCTCACTGCTCAATTGCCGTAAGTGCTGAGTATAGGTCTAAATTTAAATGTTAAACAAGATGCAATCAATCATGTGAACAAATATGAATTCCCTTTACCTAAGGATGAATGGTACCAGTTTTGATTGGAATTGGTCAAGTGGTTGTGGAGAAGATGATAATGTAAACAAGAGGCCCATGGCCACATCGCTCACCTGAGTCACCTTGGTCCATATCAGAAGACTTTCCATATATATTTGCATGTAAAACCGTAGTCCCTATTATGGCCCCAACCTACCCCTGGAGGCCATGGTTTTTGCAAACTTGAATCTACACAATGTCAGAAATCTTTCATGTAAATGTGAACTTCTTTGGCCCAATGGTTCTTGAGAAGAAGATTTTTAAAGATTTTTCCTATATATTTGTATGTAAAACTTTGATCCCCCCTTGTGGTCCCATCCTACCCGCAGGGGCCATGATTTGAACAAAGTTAAATCTGCATTATGTCGGAAAGCTTTCATGTAAATCTCAGCTTTTCTGGCTCAGTGGTTCTTGAGAAGATTTTTAAAGATTTTCTCTATATATTTGTATGTAAAACTTTGATCCCCTCTTGTGGCCCCATCTGAACCCCAGGGGCCTTGGTTTTAACAAACTTGAATCTGCATTATATCAGGAAGCTTTCATGTAAATATCAGCTTTTCTGGCTCTGTGGTTCTTGAGAAGAAGACTGTTAAAGATTGTCCCTGTATATTTGTATATAAAACTTCGATCCCTATTGTGGCCTCATCTGACCCCCGGGGCAATGATTTTAACAAACTTAAATCTGCATTAAGTCAGAAAGCTTTCATGTAAATATCAGCTTTTCTGGCTCTGTGGTTCTTGAGAAGAAGATTTTCTCTATATATTTGTATGTAAAACTTTGATCCCTTTTGTGGCTCCATCTGACTCCCGGGGACCTAGATTTTCACAAATCTTAATATGCACTATATCAGAAAGCTTTCATATAAATCTCAGCTTTTCTGGCTCAGTGGTTGTTGAGAAGAAGATTTTTAAAGATTTTTCCTATATATTTGTATGTAAAACTTTGATCCCCTATTGTGGCCCCATCCAACCCCCTGGGGCCATGATTTTAACAAACTTAAATCTGCACTATGTCAGAAAGCTTTCATGTAAATATCAGGTTTTTTTTGGCTCAGTGGTTCTTCAGAAGAAGATTTTCCCTATAGATTTGTATGTAAAACTTTGATCCCCTATTGTGGCCCCATCCGACCCCCGGGGGCCATGATTTTAACAAACTTGCATCTGCACTATATCAGGAAGCTTTCATATAAATCTCAGCTTTTCTGGCTCAGTGGTTGTTGAGAAGATTTTTCCTATATATTTGTATGTAAATCTTTGATCCCCTATTGTGACCCCATCCAACCCCTGGGGGCCATGGTTCTAACAATTTAGAATCTACACTACCTAATAATGCTTATTTATAAATTTCATCTTTTCTGGCCCAGTGGTTCTTGAGAAGAAGATTTTTTAATGACGCTACTCTATTTTTACCTTTTCTTGATTATCTCCCCTTGGAAGGTGGCCTGGCCCTTTATTTTAACAATTTAGAATTCCCTTTACCTAAGGATGCTTTGTGCAAACTTTGGTTGAAATTGGCCCAGTGGTTTTTGAGAAGAAGTCAAAAATATTAATAGTTTACGGACGGACGGACGCCAGGTGATCAGAAAAGCTTACTTGAGCTTTTAGCTCAGGTGAGCTAAAAAGTCAATAACAACAGATAAATTTCAAATGGAAAAGCTCGCTTTGTATTATGGACATTGGCCTGGATAGTTTTGTGTGTTTAGAGCACCCGACTATTACATATGTAATACAGGGGTGTCGGGCTTGATTCCCTGTCCAGTCAAACCATGGATATTGGTTTGGATAGCTCAGTGGTTAGATCACCTGACTAGTAATACAGGGGTCTCAGGTCTAATTCCTAGTCCAGTCATATCATGGGAACGAAGGGCCTTGGATTCGATTCCCGGTTCAGCCATATCTTCTTTTCCTTCCCATTACATTTCCATATCACAGACTATCCTTGACAATTCAGTTTGATATGATTACACTTTGTTTATTTTGTAGGACGGTGGAGATTTAGATAAGTGGTATGAAGTTATTGATGGTAAACAGAAGACTGTGACCTTGAATCTGAAGATCTGTGATGAAGACTGGATGTTTGGTGTCACTCTCTGTTACAGTACTATAAATCTAAGTAAGTACTCAGTAATAACGTAAGACTGAACTCTGTATCATGTTTATCTAATATATACATTGTAAAATCAAACACAAATTAATTCACAAACAAAATAATGTTCTGTTAAACTCACAAACACAAATACATGTTACACATCACAAACACAGAGCTGTAATTAACACAGGGCTGTAATTAACAAGTAGATGTAATTAACAAGCTGATGTAATTAACAAATAGAAGGAATTAACACAGTTCTGTAAATTACAGTATATTGAGCTGTGTAATTAACACTGTAGAGCTGTGTAATTAACACTGTGTTGGTAGATGTAATTAACACTGTGTTTATAGATATTGGATTTTCTTCACTTTAGCAGTGTCACGCTCAGCCACAAAGAGGTTGTCTCTGATGTCCACACATAAACCCCATGGAGCGCGTAAATTACAGTGAATGTAACGGAGGAACTGTCCGTCCTGATCTAGGATGTGGATACGGTGACTGTCACGGTCTGCTGTCAGGATGTGACTCTGGCTGTCTGTAGTGATGCCGCGTGGATAAAATGATTGCTTGGTATTAGTGTGATGACCAGTGTATCTAAATCGGAGTTTTCCTGACTGATTGACCACCACTACTGCTCTAGCTGTATAGTCAGCCACACAGATATCCAGGTTCTTGTTCTCACTGATGTATTTAATGTCACCAGATGAGTAGAGAGGACGACCCTGATCATCAAACTGAATGCTTTGTTTCTCTGTGGAGCCGGAGTAACGCACGACTTTGGATGGTTTTCCATCATCACTGTCCATGATAACCAGGAGATTGTTAGCCGCGGTACAGCAGACATTGCGAGGTCTCCACCCCTGTATTGTGATCACGGTGTGTATCTGTTTATTCTTAATTAAGTTCACGGTGTTATTCCAATAGTCAGTATAAACAAGATCTCCGTCCCGTGTCACTGCTATGTCCTGTGGTGCTCTCTCTGACTTGGTTTGTATTGATGTCAGTAGTTTACTCTGGAGGTTGAGCAGCTTCATGGTGTCGTTAGTCCCGCATGTCCAGACTTGATCTTCACTCAGACAGCTAATACTGTATAGTCCGTGTCTATACCCAGTGTCTATGGTGGCGGTGACGCGCGGCTCAAGCAGTGGTTTGACTGGAGGAGACGATACAGCTTCTGCTGACTTCATTGTGTCGCCATGTTCTGTGTTAATGGATAATGGCGACAGAGAACCAAACATTTCATTGAGCTGATCTTTGTTTATTTTCTGAGGAGAGAAACTCGGTACTGTGACTCGGACTTTAGGCGGTACTGTTCTAAATTCGGAATTCCTAGATTTGTAAGTAGAGGTTAAGGAGACGTCATTTGATTTTAGGATTGATTTCAAGTCGGACATGATCTGTTTGAGTTCCGCCATTTTCTGTGTGATTTCTTCTGTGTTTTTATCTAGCGCGTCCAGATGTTTAGTTTTCATCTCCGCAATGGCGGATTTCCGCTGGTTGACAATGGCGGTAATCTCCCGGTGTAAGACTTCTCCTTGTTGATCGGCGGCTGTTGTCAGTTTCCCGTAATTCGTTTCTAACTCGGCTTTCTCACTTTGGACATTAGACACCATTTTTTCATATCGGGGGTAAATTCTTGTCTCTAATTCTTCTAGATCTTTTTGTAAACTTTCTGTTTTAGCGCTGAGTTTTTCCAGAACATCTGATATATCGTGACCTTTATGTTTACCTGAAGTGACGCAAGTAGAACAGACAGGAACGTCGCATTTTTCACAGTAAATTTCACAGTGTTTGTCGGCGTGGTCTGGACATTTTGGGTAGTTAGGAGTAGACTTTCTGTGTAGAAAGGGGACGACTTTGTGTCTTTTAGACGAGTCTGAGAGATGCTTTACTGCACAGTTAACACAGATATTTATATTACAAAGTTCACAGTGACTCTGTAGGGGGACAGTTTCACAGAGGTCACACAGTAGGACTTCCTGGGCACTGCGTCGGGGATGCATTTCTAATGCCGGGATCACACCAGAAGTTTACTGTTAATTAAATAAAAACAGAATTTCATTTAAAGATTTTGACAGATTACACCAATTAACGTAATAGAATTATAGCATGATATAAAACACAGCGGTCATTACTATAATAATAATCTAGTCTCACCTGAAAATCCAACATGGCCGCCCTGTTCTTTCGACCTTCCGTCTAGTCCTGAGAATATTAAATACCTGTGCGGCGTGTCAGCCTGTATACACTATCTACGTGTTATCGCTTGAGTAAATATATAAATTTAAAGTTTGGTCTGACCTAGTTTATGTTGGGTAGTTTTGCTAACATTTACGTCAGACGTAAATTAAGACTTCCTTTCATTAAAAAAATGGAATCTGCAAACAATGTATAGATATAACTTATTTGATTATATCCCTTTTTGTATTGAACTCGGCCTTTTGTACAAATAAAATCATATCTATAGTTAAAAAACGATTAGCAATATTCATTGGAAGGGGGGGGGGGGGGGTCATGCAGCAGACCCCTGTTTTTGGTACTCAATACATATTTGTGTTTTAATATACTTTTTTTCTGTTGTAGAATGAGTTGAGTGGAATAATGAACTTCCAGATGTCTATGTACACGTGTATGAATAAACTCTGTTGTACTCGCGCGTGCGAGCTTATATCCTATATAATGTGTTCGAGTTTTATTTCCTTAATATTTTCGGATTAGTTGAATTAGTGCAATGGCGGATCAAGGAATTTTTGAAAGGGGGGGTCTAGCTACCATTATTTTTGGTTTTCAATGGAAGGAGGGGTCCACTCGCAAAATGTGTTAATTGATAAAAGTCTTTTGACGAGGTGAGGAGGTGTCCATTTCCCAGACCTCCTTCTGGATCCGGCACTATAGTGAATTACAACTCCAATATTTTAAAGGTTAACCTTCCTTTTTAAATTTGAAATCAGATCTGAGTACAGCGATAACAATGGCTAGAACTGGGGGAACAAGCAAATTAATAAGACATTTTCATATATGAAAATCGTCTCAAGATCCTCCTAAGATATTATATACACAAGCAGAAGATGTAAATGGGAGGAGGGGGGTGAAGAGTAGCTAAAAGATCATGACCCCCCCCCCCCTTCACAATTTCATGGAACCGTCTTTGTGTTTACGCAACAATCCTCTGAGACCAAGCCGCACAAAAATTCTGTTTGATCAAAATATGTACATCATACGAAAGCCTATTAGTATCATGCAAAAAAAAAATAAAAATTTCATAATCTCGTAATTACGAGATAACGCGAGTTGCACAACTCGTGGAGAATTCTGGGAACGCGCTTGATACTATTCCCCTCTGTTGATTGGGGGTGGGTGTAAATGTAGTCCGGGACAAATGTCCCGCGATGTCCGATTATTGATATTCGCCGATTTAACGTTTTATGTTAGTTTTTCTTTAAATATCTTACTAAATGTGTTTTAAGACAATCACCAAGTGTCTTCATTGTGAATTTAATGTATGAAAATCCCCTAATTATTTGATAAATGACTTTTATTTATTCTTTTGGGTGTTAAAGTAGTCCCGAAAATATTACGAAGAAAACGCATTTCTGGTTTTTGTTTTCGCCTTGTTTATGCACAAAACATTTATAACCTCTACGTATTGTGTCCTGTTGATAATCATAAGACACCCTTATTTCTAGTTATTTTGTCTGATTAAACAAATTAATCTGATAAACGGTTTTTAAACCCATTTTTCCTTCGGGACATCGCAGCTAATTGGGATATTAATTTAAAAACCGGACTGAGATGAAAACATTAAATCCGCATTCAGGTAAGGGCTGGTAATTAGGCGGTATTTATCATTAATATTTATAATATATCACTTCGTTACAAACTCAAAATAATATAGCAACAATGCTAATGTACATGTATTTCATAGAAGTTAAATGTAATGTAATTTATATATAATATCGTGGAAGGATCAATAATTGAACAGCTATTGCATGGGGGTTGTTGGCCGTAAGTTAATAAGACATGTAAAGAATGTCTAATTTAATTACGTTGTCCAGTTCTTGCTACATATAACTGGAAAATCAACAAGCATATTGTTCACACCTTTTAATTTTCAATATTGGTGGGGGGAAATTCGGCACCCAATGACGTTAAAGAATTTGGCCATTCAATTTCAATGCTCACCATTTTCCTTTGTGTGTATCTGCATTATTGGGAGTTGAACTATGTTCAATCTCCCTGGGTCATCACGCACTTTTCTGCGCAGTAATTTGTATTGATTTGTATAGTGGTCGTCAGCGGGGGTTCTGTGTCAGCTGATTTACTCCTAGGTAAATCAACATAAACTTTTATAAACATCCGCCATTAAATAATCCATGTAACTTTTCTGAATTAATCTAATTTTGATAATTGACATGTAAATAAATGCAATGATATTGTATTCAAATCAATTTGAATACAAGATTTCGATCAAATTGATACTGATATACATAGAAAAATAAAAGATAAGGTTGAAAATTGTCGTTTGCAGCGCAGCGTCACCTATAAACATTGATAGGGAAACGAACGACAACTACACAAAAACCCTATTGACACCGTGGCGCGAAATATCGAATATGGTGCGAAACCTCAGAAAATTTACAAGAAATAACTCTACAACATTGTGTATGTGTATATATTTGGTTTTTTTTTAATGTGATATAAAAAATGCTTGATGTTATATGTAGATTGAATTAAAACACGTCATTCCCAGTCAACAACTTTCGATTGGGATCGGAATACGAAATAAAATTTCTTATATCCGGTGGCAAAGTGAAACTGCTTCATGCTTCAAGTTATTGCACGTTACACATTAGAGAACTGTTCCTTTTAATAAAGAAAGTCACAAAATAGATACAAAATGAGTGTACCTTATTCATTACTGTTACCGAGCTTTTGTCGACTACAATTTCGAAATGGCGTGTTTCGCTGCGCTTGATGACGGTAAGGTCCACATTTTCTACGTGAGTAGTGTGATATTTGTTTATGAATTTTTTGCGCATACATGGTATGTCTCGACTAGGAATAATGGAAACTTTGTCACCTATGTATGTAAAGACATATTAATCTCTATTTTTAAAAATGTAGAACACTTTTATCAAATGACAATGTTTGAAAACGCTTAGAGCCCCGATGTCAGAATTTCCTTTTCCAAGACATCAATATGTCAAATTCATTATCCTTTTTGAATAGTATGTACCATATTTTGTACCAGTTATCCATTTTGAATCCCCTATTACAATGGGATTTTGCTGCACTCTGTAATGTTTGAGTGGATGTCATGAGTGTGTGTCAAACAGAAATTTTAAGAGCATGGGATAAGGTGCTGCCATGTATTACTTCACTATCAAAGTTTAACCCAGTTGCCACAATGTTGAATTTATGCTGCAAAAAGGATTGGAAATTGCTCTGGTCAAAACACATTGTTTATTTGTCTACAGATGAAAGAGACATGAGGATTCTCCCTCACAAACTGAAAAAAAAAATAGTTATGGATCTTGTACATGTATAGTTTATTAATCACTATCGATTTCCAGCATCACAAGTTTGATTCCAATATATGCTTTCCATACTGTCAGGTTCATTCACCCCCTGTTTGAGCCACAGTATAATATCCCAAATACCTTGGCAATAAATAACATTATTTGACCAGTGTTTCATTTTTAGCGGAGTTGCGATGAAGTCGAACTCGGCTTATGATCTGATGAAGTGCCTTTGGGCGGGCAGGCGGGCACGCATCAACATTTCATTTCCGCACCATAGCTCTTGAGCAAATTATAGGATCTCATTCAAACTTAGATGGACTGTCACCCTCAGTAAGATGAGGAAGCCTATCGATTCTGGGGTCACTAGGTCAAATGTCAAGGTCACTGGCTATAAATAGACTGAAATTTGGAGAAAATTTTGTTTTCCGCACCATAGCTCTTGAACGAATTATAGGATCTCAATCAAACTTAGATCGATTAAGTAAGACAAGAAGCCTATCGATTCCGGGGTCACAAGGTCAAAGTCACAGTGGCTATAAATAGACTGAAATTTGGAGAAAATTTTGTTTTCTGCACTATAATTTTTTAACAAATTATAGGATCTCAATTAAACTTAGATGGATTATCGCCCTTGATGAGACAAAGAAACCTATTGATTTTGGTCAAGGGTTAAAGGTCAAGGTCACAAAAGATTTAAGTCGGCTGAAATTTATGTACGCAAAATTTTGCTCCCTGCTTGATAATTCTTGAAAACTTTTCTGCCGGTTCCCTCTATGCCCATTCCTTGTGCAACTCGGCTTGTGCATTTCCGATGCCCGACAATTTTTAATTTTTTTGCATTTCATTTATTTTGAGTTATTATACAATTATTTACCATTCCATTGATCCTCTACAGGACTGTAGTATACTCAGGTAACAGTTTAGCATATTGGACTACCTTTTCAAGTAATGAATCCTTAGAATTAACTATAACTAGGATTAAACTTGAATGTATATATACAGGGGGAAAAACTTCTTCATAACTGCAAGGCATTGATAACCATATTGATTTGAATGTTTGGGCCATAATATGTGGTCACATTTTTCATGAGAATATAAAGGGGTGAAATTCTAGAAAACAACAACACGACTTCAGTTACTCGAGGAGCGTTGTGGCCCATGGGCCTTCCATTATCCATGTTTGCTGTTGTAACGCTTTGAAAAACAACAACAGTTGATTTGTATCTAAAATCATGATAATATTCAGTCATTTATCCCCCTACCCTTCCAGTACTATCTTTTCTAACTGAATTTCCACAATATTCAACTCCCACGAGTACTTTAAGTACTTTTATAATTGATTTTGGTTGATTTAGAGAAATGGTGGTCGCCAACCTTTGTCTACCAAAATAAAACAGGGTTATCAATTTACTTGTCATCGTTAAATCAAGTGCACGCTTCTGCATTTGAATAATTATTTTAGGCGATCATTAATCTTGATAGCAACTCTCATTTAATGTCAATAATTAGTAAAACCATGTATATTGATTAATAGTAATGCTAGAATTTAGTATTTACCTTACACACTTTTAATAATATTGAAGAGAAAATTTCAAATATTTATATTCATATTCGCTTCAAAATGATACATGTAAATATATTCCATAGAGAGGACAGCTGAATATTCAACAAGACATATCTTTTCATTATTTATTGACCTATTATTACTGATAATATTTTGAATATACTAATTATAATCAAACTTTCTTACTAAACGTACTCTTTAAAACACTTGCCTAACTATTCATAAAACGGGTTCAAACTGTCACTTTGTTCCGGTTTTATTTTTACACTCTTTCGTATCGGATCAACCATCGAAGCGATGTCCCATAGAAAGAAGGACGAGCATTCATATAACAAGTGGAATATTTAATAAATCTTTTTGTTGTGATATAAAACAATATCCAAGCAAAATCAACAGCCAAATAAAACACATTAAAACTTTACATTAATTATGAAGAAGGCAGAAACAAAAACCGGAAATGCGTTTTCTTCGTAAAATTTTCGGGACTACTTTTACACCCAAAAGAATAAATAAAAGTCATTTATTAGATAATTAGGGAATTTTCATACACCAAATTCACAATGAAGACACTTGGTGTTGTCTTAAAACACATTAAGTAAGATATTTAAAGAAAAACTAACATGAAACGTTAAATCAGGGAATATCAATATTGGACATCGCGGGACATATGTCCCGGACTACATTTACACCCATCCGTTGATTGGTCAGCAAATCGAAGTGATAATATTTAAAGGAGTCAAGTCAACTCGTACCCTGACCGACTCGTACCCAGGTCAACTCGTACCAATAGGTCAACTCGTACCCAAAAAGTAAAAGTCCCAAGAATCTGGTTACGTGTTGACTCCTCCTCTTCAATTGATGACAACTCGTACCTAAGCGATATGTCACTTATATGCGCATAGATATATTGCATTATGGGCAGATTCTTGGGTACGAGATGACTTTTGCCTTTTGGGTACGAGTTGACCTATGGGGTACGAGTTGACCTGGGTACGAGTCGGTCAGGGTACGAGTTGACTAGAAATCTATTTAAAGTGTGTGTGACGGTACATACAGTCGTCCGGTGTCGCATGATTTAGTTACGGATAGTTTAGGGTTTCCATAGAAACGCTAAATACCTGTAATTTTCGTACTGGGTTATAATTTACGTTCCGGTTCGCCTAGGTTTAGTTCCGGTCATAATAACACTTTTAGAAATATGAAATGCATGTATGTTTACGCACATTTCTTGTGGGTTTTATTTCTTTCATCGGGTTATACAATAATCAAAGACGAATATCACTAGAGCCCGATCATTTATACGTATAACTTTGTGTTTTGTCAGATCAACAGTTGCTCGAAGGTTGGTGAACTTTAACTGACTGTTGACTTGCTATTAAACAATCAGATAGTGTTAAGTTGAAGTTAACTGTCAGTTAAAGTTAACTAACCTTCATGCAACAGGTGTTTATTCTTGTTTTATTATTCCAGTTTATTATTTTATTATGGAGGTTTGATCTCCAATTCAAAGGTCTTAGGATCGTGAACTGGAGATGTGAGTGAAACCTGTAGATAGAGTTGTTCCATGACTCCTACAATATGTACCGACACAAACCCTTATCACTATTGGCAGACTTGCTCAAGTCTCTATCTTTAATAATCAGTGCTCTCTTTAATACTTTTTAATAATGCCAAACATATGTTTAATGACATTTATAAGAATGGTAGAGAGCAGAGATTTAGCTTTCTAAAACACTAATAAAATTGGGATGAAATTATAACGTAATACAAACAACATAGAGATTTGAAGAAGTCTACATTATTAGATGTACATGTGTGCATAGAGCATCAGGTACTGATCCACATATCTCGAGTAGGAATGAGACTTATTGAACTAAGTTTTGATTTTTATCTATATATTTTTTCAAATCTAGACTACATACACAAATGTATGCACTATTTTTCTTTTTTATTAATTAAGATATGAGTACGCGTAAGAGAGAGAGAGAGATATCTATGACACTAGTACTATACATGCATGTTACTAAGAAGTAAAAACAAAAGATGCATACACTTAAAGCGCTAGACAGTGGTTTGTTAAAATGATGATATATATATTTCAAATAGAAATTTATCAATATATAAAATGAAACAAGTCAAACATGTAAAAATTTAATGAGATTAACAAAAAGACGACCACGGCCTCCATTGAAAATGATATTGGAATCGTACAAAAATTCCAAATAGTTATTCGCATTAAACAATTCACCATCTAACCACAGCTAAATATTCTCTACAGACCCCGCCTCCGTTCTCATTTATCGCGGCCGGCGACAATGTATTCCAATGGACTATTGTCTCTAACGATAGTATGTTCCGTGATACAACAAATATGTCTTGTCTCGGCGCATATTATCGTCGGCGACAATACACTGTATGTAGTATATGTAGCAACGGACAATATGTACCGTGAGGGTACCTACATATTGTCGTCGAGGTAGATATGTACCAAACGATAATGTACTATCATAGTGTGCACTTAATGGTGGAATTACAAGAATCCTGAACTTTCATACACAGTTACACTAAGCATTATGATAGTTTAACTTTATCATTAGCTTATGTTTTCGTAAAACTTCTAGAATTTAATTAATATTGATAGTGCAGAAACCTACAATAATAAATCGTCGTTTTCTTTTTTTGTACTTTAAATGCATGATTAAACTTTCGCTTGATAAGTTCACTTTCTAAAAATTCTAATGGTCTACTTTAAATGGAAAGTGATTTCTTCTATTTAAAACAGCATCGAAAACACACTGACGGAATGAGTTCCGTACGTAGAGGCGAGCTCATATAATAAAAGATATCATGTGACCAATATTCACATATTTTTCTCGTAATTTCAAGATAATTATCTCGTAAAATTACGAGATTATTTTTCGTAGTAACAAGATTTTTTCTCGTAATTTCGAGATAATTATCTCATAATTACGAGACAGAGAAAGCTAAAATAATTTATATGATACTAATTGGCTTTCGTAATATCACTCCATTCCCTCAGAAAACATGAAACATGGGCAGTGTTTCATAATTATAGAAACATTTTACAAGCCTGATCCGGATATATTTTGTATCCATTTTTATTTAGAATTTAATTAAAATCAAATTAATGTCTGCTGTAAGTAAAAGTATTTTGTCAAATTCGCTATAAAAGTCACAACGTCATTTTGACGTTACGTTACGGACAGCAACTTTTTTCGTATCGCTGAGTGATTACTTTGGAAATATTTAGAATAGTACGTAAATACGCAGCATCGTTTTTCAAAGTGTATAGTGACAGTCGGAGGAGAAATTGTCTTCTACAATTGTTGACAAGCAGAAAAGGAACCTAAAATGTCTCTTGTCTAAACTTCGTACTCCTAAATTGGAGGGAGGGGCTCTGTTCATCTTAAATTTCATATTGATCAGTTAATTCATTATTACAATTTTACCATTCATTACTACCACCAAAAGAGTGAGGTGGGGGCCAATCCGCCAATTATCTTATTTCACATGTGAAAATAACTTTGTTTGCATGTAAAAATAACAGAAATTGAACGTTGTAAAAAAAATGGAGGGTCAGCCCCGTGGTTCTACATATTTAACAGTACAATCGAAAAACAATAATTCTATGCTTTTAGTTATATATATATATATATATATATATATATATATATATATATATGTTATATATATATGTATCACATACGTATTACTAAGCATTGGGGAGGGATTGCACCCTTTCATTTTGAGAGAGATAGAGAAAGAGAGAGGAGTTGAATAACTGGCGACAGTCATATATATGATAAATTAACTGGCGGCCGCCAGATAATAAGTGGCAGCCGCCAGTTAATAAGTGGCGGCCGCGATATAAATTAAGTGGCGGCAGCCATATAAATTAAGTGGCGGCCACCAGATAAATTAAGTGGCGGCCGGCAGTTAATTTATATGGCGGCCGCCAATTAAATTAATTGGCGGCCGCCACATAATTAACTGCCGGCCACCAGATACTTAACTGCCGGCCGACAGATAAATTAACTGCCGGCCGCAGAAAAGGAACCCAAGATGTCTCTTTTGTCTAACCTTCGTACTCATAAATTGGAGGGAGGGGGCTCTGTTTATCCTCCAATTGATCAGTTAATTCATTATTACATTTTTACCATTCATTACTTCCAACAAAAGAGTGGCGGCCGGCAGTTAATTTATATGGCGGCCGTGAGATAACAAGTGGCGGGCTACAGTTAAATTAAGTGGCGGCCGCCACCAGTGGCGGATTTAAGGGGGGCGCAGCCGCCCCCTCCCCCTAAAATTTTCAAACTTAAGGTAAATCGTGGTATCTTGTTTAGAAAAATGTACTAAACGATGTAAAAAGCAATAATTTCTTCCACTCCCTTAGAAATAAATGACAAAATCTATTGATTTCTTGAATTACTTTATTGGGAGAACTTAATTTTTTTCCAAAAAACCTTAAAATTTGCGTCATTTTATTAATTTCCCCTCATAAAAAAATGATAGGAAATAGTACAAAAGACTAAATAAGAGATCTATTTCAAGCCCTGTAAAATCTGTAAAATCCAGGAGCTTCCGGGGGCTTCGCCTCCTAGGCCCCCACCAGGGCTTCGCCCCCAGACCCCCTGGCTCATAAAGTGGCGTCCCCCCCCCCGTAACCGCAATTCCTGGATCCGCTCCTGGCCACATAAATGAAGTGGCGGCCGCCAGTGAAATAAATATTAATTCTATACCATGGCAGCTATCGGCTTCCGTACTATTGCGTATTAAATTCTTATGCATAATTAATGAAAGAATAGACTATATCATTGAAAATCATTTGATACACAGTTTAATGAATATTGTGTAGATACAGATTTCAGTGTTCAAAACACTATATTTATATTACAAATTTTCCTCTATGAACCAACCAATTTCAGCACGCGACAAAATCCGATCATATTGACTATGAACGGATTATGAACTAGCTTAAAGCACGCGACCGAGAGAGCGTAATGATTTGAAAAAATACATGTGTTACAAAGATCTTGTAAGTCACACCCCGGATTAAGATTGTGAACTTACGTGGATTATCATCCCAATCTTGTGGTCTAACTCAAAGATACAGTGCACCGTGCAATGTTGATAAAGTCGTTTGTAAACAACGGCATGGCTCTGGTAAAAGATGATGATCGTTACCGGTTGCTGATATTTGGTGTGAAACCATGAGATGATCACATGAAATCTCTGCGAATCATGCTAGGGAAAGTTGGATTTATTTCGATGCTGTTATAATCGATCATTGTTGGTGAATAGCGGTATCCTCAAATTTGACAAGGTCCGACATTAACGAAGCTAGGGATTTTTATGACATTCCCAAGCCCTTTTTAAAAAATAAACGTGACCATGCTTTACCCCTCTTATTACATGCACTTTATATTTCAGTGCTATGGCATCTACTTCACCGTGAACCATCGTGACCATGGTGAAAAGATTCAGTAACGCATGGGTTCAAGATTTTTGAAGCGATCTGTCTTTCTATTTTTCTCAAAAAACAACATAAATGAGAGTTTTCTTTGTCTAACACATACCGCACGGAACGCACAGACGTATTAAGAAACAGAATATGCCCCATACTTTGAATGAAAGTAGTTACTTTTCTCAAACACTAGTATTTAATTAATATCGAGTACCTAAGAAAATTCGCACGGACGTTTGCTTCATGAGCTGAATTCTAGGTTTGAAATAATTTGAGAAAGAACCATGATAATGTGTCACAAGAATATAAAAAGACATTCAATTTCTTACTAAATTGGGGTTCATAATAGTCTATATTTTGATGAAATGCTTGAAAATGAAAATAACGCAGGGTGAAAAGATGGAAGATGTAGCGTTACTAAGGTGAAAAGATATCAAAGATTGTCATATTGATTAACATCATCAAGTAAATCCACAATTCTAAGTTTTTCTGTCACATATTACATTATTATTTAAGGAATGAATCTATTTTCTTTTCATATCGAGTGCCATTGTTTTGGTACATGATGCATAAGTAGCCCTTCCGATATGAATTATAAATAATTGCTACAAATAAGGTGAATTGTTGGCACATGTATGATGTGCATGTAGCAGTGTGAAAATTTTGTAAATAACTTTTAAATTTTATGATTAACAAGAGGCCCATGGGCCACATTGCTCACCTGAGTCACTTTAACACATGGAAAATGAATTTCCCATTGTTATTCCATTAACTTTTCAGGAGCCATGTCAGATTTTAAGAAACTTGATTCTGCACTGTGTTGGGGAGGTTCAGGTACATTGAAATACTTCTAGCTCAGAGGTTCTTAAGAAAAAAGGTTTTCATAATACATTTAAAACCAATGTAAAAATAGTTTCTTTGATAATGTCTGCATCTGAGCTCCAGGTGTCATGACTGTTACACACGTTATTTTGCATTATGTCAGGTATCTTCTATGCAAGTTCAAACTTTGTGGCCCAGTGGTTCTTGATACAAAAATTAAATTTTAAAGATTATTTTCTATTCAAAGACATGTAAAAATGGTTTGCCCTATTGTGACCACACTTTTATGGCCATCATTTTCACAAACTTTATTGTGCTCTATATCAGAAAGCTTCCATGTAAATTAAATGGGTTTTTCCCGCTCTGTATCCCCATTTCACGATTTAACTAACTTTATTTTGTATTGTATAAGGAGCATTTAAACAATTTTTAAATCCCCGTTACCCAAGAATTTTATTCAAGTTTAGTCCAGTGTTTCTGGAATTTAAAAGTGTAACAGAGAGAGATGACGACAGGTAATTGGGTATACACATGTCAACAAGTTCACAAACCGATGCTGTAATTAATTAGAGTGTTTTAATAAAAAAAACCAAATGTCTTCCCAACTTTACAAATTGAACATGCTCCAAGTTAAGTCTCATACCCTTAATGCATAGCATAACTGGAGAAAACTTACAGCTGTAACAAAGACATTATGAACTGCACTTTGTGCGTACAGGAAGATTTAATGACCAATGTCATAATAATATGCCTTGTTGAATAATCATGATTGTATATAAAAAGTTTCAAATTTATGCAGTATTCAATGAGCCATTTGTAGGAGAAGCATTCACAAATTGTTTTACATTCACCGTTCCTTATGCATCCACCACAACTCAAAGAAAAATAATTGGATCATCCTGTCATGATAATATAATACCTGACCCCCGGAGATTATGATTTGAACAAACTTGAAACTGCACTATGTCATAAAGGTTCCATGTATATTTCAACTTTTTTGGCACAGTAGTTCTTGAGAAGATTTTTAAAAATTTATAATATATTTACACATATGAAATACGGTTTTCCTTATTGTGGCAAAACCTGACACCCCGGGGGCCATGATTTCAACAAACTTGAATTTGAACTATGTCATAAAGCTTCAAACTTAAATCTGAATTATGTCAGGAAACTTCGATGTAAATCTTCTGGCTCAATGGTTCTTGAGAAGAAGACTTTCCCTATATAAATACATATAAAATGTGGTTTCCCCATAATGTGGCCCCACCCGACCCCCAGCGGCCATGATATGAACAAACTTGAATCTGCATTATGTCAGGAAGCTTCCATGTAAAGTTGAACTCTTCTGGCTCAATGGTTCTTGAGAAGAAGATTTTAAAAGATTTTTCCTATATAAACACATATAAAATATGGTTTCCCCTATTGTGGCTCCACCCGACCCCTGGGGGCCATGATATGAACAACTTGGATCTGTATTATGTCAGGAAGCTTCCATGTAAATTTGAACTCTTCTGGCTCAATGGTTCTTGAGAAGATATTTAAAGATTTTTCCTATATAAATACATATAAAATATAGTTTCGCCTATTGTGGCCCCACCCGACCCGTGGGGGCTATCATATGAACAAACTTGAATCTGCATTATGTCAGAAAGCTTCCATGTAAATTTCAACTCTTCTGGCTCAATGGTTCTTGAGAAGACGATTTTTTAAAGATTTTTCCTATATAAACACATATGAAATATGATTTCACTTAGTGTGGCCCCACCCGACCCCTGGAGGCCATGATATGAACAACTTAAATCTGCACTATGTCAGGAAACTTCCATGTAAATTTTAACTCTTCTGGTTCAATGGTTCTTGAGAAGAAGATTTTAAAAGATTTTTCCTATATAAATACATATAAAATATGGTTTCCCCTATTGTGGGGCCATCCGACCCCAGGGTGCCATGATATGAACAAACTTGAATCTCCATTATGTCAGCAAACTTCCACGTAAATTTGAACTATACTGGTACAGTGGTTCATGAGAAGAAGATTTTTAAATGACCCCATCCTATTTTTACACTTTTGTGATTATCTCCCCTTTGAAGAGAACCTGGCCCTTAATTTGAACACTTTTGAATTCCCTTCAACTAAGGATGATTTGCATTAAGTTTGAATGAAATTGGCTTACTGGTTCTGGAGAAGAAGATTTAAAAAAAAATTCACTGTATTTTTACTGATTTGCTATTATCTCCCCTTGGATAAGGGGGTTGGCCATCATTTGAACAATTTTGAATCCCCTTCACCCAAGGATGATTTGTGCCAACATTGGTTAAAATTGGCCCAGTGGTTTTGGAGAAGAAGTTGAAAATTTAAATGTTTAACAGACAGACAGACGGACAAAAAGCGATCAGAAAAGCTCACTTGAGCTTTCAACTCAGGTAAGCTAAAAAGAATTGAATTTGCAATTTATAAGATTGTATAATAAAGTTCTACTAAAAACTGTTGCCAAAACAATGGCACTCGATATTAAACACAGGTGTTTGATAAAAGTAACTACTTTCATTCAAAGTATGGGGCATATTCTGTTTCTTAATACGTCTGTGCGTTCCGTGCGGTATGTATTAGACAAAGAAAACTCTCATTTATGTTGTTTTTGAGAAAAATAAATAGATCAATCACTTCAAAAATCTTGAACCCATGCGTTACTGAATCTTTTCACCATGGTCACGATGGTCAACGGAGTACTTGCACCGATAGAGTATAATGGCATGGATCATGTGGACATAAAAACAGATTTGTTAAGTGTCAGTTTTACTAACTTTACGTTAATCATTCCCCCCCTCTGGATCCGCCACTGACCGGGCTTTATATCGGGTGCGTTCATAGTAACCCCAATGGTACCATCATCGATTTGCCAATAATAAATATTGAAGTCATTGATACTATTGGACCCTTGTGTACTCTGAACGAGTTTGGGTTACAAATGGTGAGAAATCCAACTATGGTACCATTGGTATACCACGAGCAGGCGCGTAGCCAGGCGTACGTTTGTACACACAAACGTCCACATCACTTTAAAAAAAATGAAAGGAGAGAGAGAGAGAGAGAGAGAGAGAGAGAGAGAGAGAGAGAGAGAGAGAGAGAGGGAGGGAGGGAGGGGATTAGTAATATCAATCGGTAGTGAAGGGCAATATTTATGACAATTATATTTGTCCTCTCCGGAATTGTTATTAACAGATTCAGTTTATATCCATTTTTTTTAAAATGGAGACAGGCTACTGACAAACATGTTGATGGTGCAGGGGTTTCAACCGTCTCATTTAAAGTCAGCATTTCGCAAATTCTATGGTCGTTATAACAATCTACTTTGCCAATACAACCTACCATTGGGTCAAATTTGTCTGACTTGTTTCATATCGATTGTTAGGCCGTTTTTGGCACAATGATTTTGAATAAGGTTAACTCCGTTTGCCTGATCAAGATATAGGGCCCACAGCGGGTGTAACCGGTCAACAGGGGGTGCTTACTCCTCATAGGCACCTGATCCCACTTCTGGTATATCCAGGGGTCGAGATCTGTGTTTACCCACCTCTCTATTTTGTATTGCTTATAGGAGTTACGAGATGGATCACTGTTCGTTATCTTCACCTTCCTATATGAGGATTTCATAGAGCAGAAAGATATATTCTGGTGTCGATGTCATATCGACTTTGTACGATGGAATACCATAGAGACACTTATAGGAGATTTGCTTTGTGAAGTATTGTCTAACACAATATCATATTTATAAATTCATTCATTGCCACTAACTACAGCTGCAGAAGAGGAGCACTGCAAGAATTTTTCTAAGTCAGAGAGTGGATTAAAGAAATGATTAATTTGGATCCCTCGAACTGGGGCTTATCACTGTTTTCAGCATTCTTGTATCCGTTAAAACTAAACTACAAGTCGCGCCAGATAAACTTTTGAACGTTATTTGCTATAAATGCAAGGCAAATTGTGACACTAGACGTTGTACTTGTAAAAACGTGGACTGAAATTACTCCAATGATTACTTATATAATTATCAGACACGTAGCAACAATGGCCCTACCCCCTTTTATCATTACATGCGAAGTATGAGGTCGATTTTTAGACAGATTGGTTGCCCTTCCTCATCTCTCTCTCTCTTTTTTTTTTTAAGTAGCATTGTCGTGAACTGTACACAGTGGAAGTGAAATTGAACTGAGAGAACAACCTTAGCCCACCCCCTCCCCACACCCACACACACCATGAAGGATTTATATAACTTTGGATTAAAATTTACTTGTCAATTTTCAGGCAGATATTGTGAAATTATCTTCAACACCCCCACCCAAACCCATTTTATTTTTACGATGCTGCGTGCCTGATTCATTTTGCTTTTAATTCTAGATGTCCATTGTTTTTAAAATATATTACTTCTGAAATTCTCGGTATTAATTGTACAATGATTTGGATACAACTAAACGTCAAATACGCGCCCCCCCCCCGGTAGGTCATCTTTAACAGACCATTTTTGAAGGGACACCCCCCCTCCCCCCGATGTAGGTCATCTTTAACAGACCATTTTTGAAGGGACACCTGTTTTGTGTTAACAGTTTATTTTAATATATAGATCTTCATGTGGTAACTCATGAATGCCTAATGGACAGTAAAACGTATTTTCTTCCAAAATCCAGCTTTTAACGATATTTGTTGGAAAATGAAGATTTCAGCCCAACATTTGGAAAGGAAACAAAACGGCCGATTGCCTCGTGATTAGGGCATTGTATGTATCCAGGGAGTGGGGGGTTTGAATATGACCTTCAAAACAGAGGTCTCATGTCACAGTAGGCATTGGCATGATAAAGAACCCTCACATTGGTCAAAATACTTGGTACTTCGCCTCTAACTAAATCTTCGCAAGCCAAGGATTTACAATCCGCTCCGCTTCTCTGAGGCTAAGGAAGATGCTATAGCTAAATTAAATGATGTTTCTACACGATTAAAAATTCTCGAATGAGACGCAAAACAAGAAATAAAGACATTTTAATATCATTTTTAAAAAACACAACATACCAATACTGAGGTAAAATACATTTTAAAAATCTCCACAGAAGATCCACCATTACATGTATATAATAAAAGTGAGCAACATGATACATGTAGTTAGACTTAGATAGACAACCACCGAAAAGAATGTTCATATTCAACATAACAAAATTAAACTTCAATTAAAAATATCAAACATAATAATCTATATTTATACTCCATGAGTAAAGCCATTTGTAAAACATTAGATAAAAGTGAGTAGGGAATAAAATACCACAGTAACAGATCTTGTATTAAAAGTTACATGTAAAATATCAGATACACATGTAAGTGAGTAGTGAAGCCAATAAAAATATAAGTCACATGACAGATCATTTAGTAAAAGTTATTACATACAATGTACATGTACAAGGTTCTTGAACAAATAAAATAAATTCAAATATATACTGTACTTTTTCATAATACTATTAGTTTTTACTAGCCCGGTGAGTCAGATGCTATATAATTGGTTTGGTATTACCATTAGTTTTTAGTAGCTCGATGAGTCGGATGCTACATAATTGGTTTGTCAATACATGTTGTACATGTCTTATGATATTAGTTAATCAGAACTAAATGTAGCCATATGGTGCGAAGTGTTAAAATATATCGCTTGCTTTGGCAGGCTGTGGACGCCGCGGATATTTCAGAGAAACATGAGACAAAATCGCTTCTTTTCGACTGCTTCGTAAATTCCGTTGTATATCGAAATCTCTTCGACCTTCACCTCTCTGGGCCACCTGGGGGTCAAGGCCATTTTCCATGTGATATCTTAACAAGGAGCGAATATCAGGGAATTTATGCTCTGCAAAAAAATAGTGCCAATCTTGACCGTTGCTGTGTCGCTCTGAGAAAACCACGTAATGGACCAACTTCCCCATGTGGCTGCAAATATGAAAAAAAAAGAGATAATAATAGAATCATCCAATATTCTGCTAATCGTGGCATTACATGTAATTCCCTCTTACATGTTATACGCTTCATGTTGATACGCTGGGAGCAGATTATACATATGTATATTCAGATGTCACGCATTTCCAAATAAGTCTGCCAAATTCCAAGCACAAAGCCTCTGTCTAATATTATTTAGATCTCAGAAAAATCACAAGTACCATTCTATACCTGTAACAGACTCTTATCTCCGGGCATTAAAAATCACCTATGTCACGTGACACTCCGATGACATGGGAGAGAATAGAACTCCTACATAGACACATCAATAACAGACTTCTAACTCCCGGCATTAAAAATAACCTATGTCACGTGACACTCCGATGACTTGGCATAAAATAGAACTCCTACATAGACACATCAATAACAGACTTCGTATAGACTTTCTTTTATAAATCCTAAATGGGAATTTTAAATCCTTTAGATTGTTTTGTAAACTCTACTGGGTATCAATTTTCAAAGGAAATGATACAGAGGAAATGATACAAAGGAAATGATACAGAGGAAATGATACAAAGGAAATGATAATGATGCATGTGGAATACATGTATAATTTTCTTTAGATCTCAACAATTCATATACTGATATTTTTAGTGTTCTTAAATGGATGCCTGTTCATGATTATTTTGTATATAGAAAACTAGTGCTTGCTTTTAAGGTTCTTAATAACATGACACCAGAATATATGAACGTTTTTAATTTTGTCAGCCAAGTTAGTTCCAGAACAACAAGAAGTAGCGATAGTGGCATTTTATATTTACCAAAAGTTCGAACTGAATATTATAAACGGTCTTTTAAGGTATCCTCCACAATTTTATGGAATCAGTTGCCCAAGTATGTCAGAAGCAGTGGTTCTATTACATCTTTTAAATCAGCATATTTGCAGCATTATTTCTCAAATAAGTGATATATAGATGTGGTGTATGTGTATGTGTGTATATATGTATGTGTATGTATTTGTATGTATGTATGTATATGTATATATATGTATGTGTGTATGTGTATGTATATATGTATGTGTATGTATATGTATATATATGTAAGTGTGTATGTGTATGTATGTATATATATATATATATATATATATATATATATATATATATAGATATGTTTATTTTTCCCTCAGTGATATCGTGTGTGTATTTTATGTATATATTTTATATTATGTTATCTATTTTTCTATTCTCTCATTTATCTGTCTGTGAATATGTTTTATACAGGACCACAATGTAAACTAGTCATTTGTACTAATTGTGCTATCCTGTCTAAATAAAAGAATTTATTTATTTATCATTATTATTATATAGAATTCCAAACATAATCACCCCCTCCCCTCTAACCCCACTGACATTGGTCAAAATTGAATTTTTTGTTTCCTTTAATCCTGTTTCATTTGTGATATACAATAAGTATAATCTGTATTTGTGAGACCCCTAAATAGATAAGATTCGCCGAGAGAAATTGTAAGGGTTGATACCCCTCCATCCATTTAAAATCACTTACCTGACTGTTACTACGAGACGATGAGCTTCCCTCATATACCAAACTACATAGTTCCCATCTTCTTTGCAGTAACGGGTCATAGACTGCTCAACCTACAATGAAATAAGGTCATAAACTGCTCAACCTACACATAAAATAAGGTCATAGACTGCTCAACCTACAATAAATTAAGGTCATAGACTGCTCAACCTACAATAAAATAATCATAGACGGCTCAACCTACAATGAAATAAGATCATAGACTGTTTAACCTACATTGAAATAAGGTCATAGACTGCTCAACCTACACGTAAAATAGGGTCATAGACTGCTCAACCTACAATGAAATAAGGTCATAGACTGCTCAACCTACAATGAAATAAGGTCATAGACTGCTCAACCTACACGCAAAATAAGGTCATAGACTGCTCAACCTACAATGATATAAGGTCACAGACTGCACAACCTACAATGAAATAAGGTCATAGACTGCTCAACCTACAATGAAATAAGGTCATAGACTGCTCAGCCTACAATGAAATAAGGTCATAGACTGCTCAACCTACAATGAAATAAGGTCATAGACTGCTCAGCCTACAATGAAATAAGGTCATAGACTGCTCAACCTACAATGAAATAAGGTCATAGACAGCTCAACCTACAATGAAATAAGGTCATAGACAGTTCAACCTACAATGAAATAAGGTAATAGACTGCTCAACCTACAATGAAATAAGGTCATAGACAGCTCAACCTACAATGAAATAAGGTCATAGACTGCTCAACCTACAATGAAATAAGGTCATAGACTGCTCAAGCTACAATGAAATAAGGTCATAGACGGCTCAACCTACACGTAAAATAGGGTCATAGACTGCTCAACCTACAATGAAATAAGGTCATAGACAGCTCAACCTACAATGAAATAAGGTCATAGACAGTTCAACCTACAATGAAATAAGGTCATAGACTGCTCAACCTACAATGAAATAAGGTCATAGACGGCTCAACCTACACGTAAAATAGGGTCATAGACTGCTCAACCTACACGGAAAATAGGGTCATAGACTGCTCAACCTACAATAAAATAAAGTCATAGACTGCTCAACCTACAATGAAATAAGGTCCTAGACTGCTCAACCTACACGTAAAATAGGGTCATAGACTGCTCAACCTACAATGAAATAAGGTCCTAGACTGCTCAACCTACATGTAAAATAGGGTCATAGACTGCTCAACCTACAATGAAATAAGGTCATAGACTGCTCAACCTACAATAAAATAAGATCATAGACTGCTCAACCTACACGTAAAATAGGGTCATAGACTGCTCAACCTACATGTAAAATAGGGTCATAGACTGCTCAACCTACAATAAAATAAGGTCATAGACTGCTCAACCTACAATAAAATAAAGTCATAGACTGCTCAACCTACAATAAAATAAGATCATAGACTGCTCAACCTACAATAAAATAGGGTCATAGACTGCTTAAACCTGCAAGTAAAATAAAGTCGGAAGTTCCATCCAAAAACTTCATATCAATTTGTTTACATGGATAAAATACATCTTTGTTCTAAGATTAATACAAGTTTTTCAGATTTTTGGGGGGATATAAATCAGGGGAATTTACAGGCCATGGGTACTATTACAGAAATCAGCATATCAATTTTGATACATTTGTATGTAATATGCATGTTCATGTAGGTCTTCTTTAGTTTTATAACTTTTTGTATATTTCAGAAAATTAGCAACAAATCGCTTTCCCAGTTTAACTTGCACTTTTCCCACTGATAAAAATTGGCGAAAACCATATTTGTAAAAGAATAAGTTCAATGAGAATAGTTTATGTATGACATGACATAGACGCATCAATTCTAGATGATTTAGAAAGAATAGTTGAAAATTTTAAGAGCTTCAAGAAAAGAAAGTTAAATATGTAAAATAAAAGAAGAATAACATAATTCATGTTGGATTTCTTGTTTCAAATGATATGACATATTTTAATAGCACATTTACAATAATGATTAGGTTTTTCCAATTTGATCAAAATGTTGACAATTTTCCCCATGCGATTTGAAAGCCACAGGACCCTTCTGAAAAATGTAGAAAAATGACTGCGCAGTAAGGCCAATTCAACTTAATTAGTAAATTATCATCCAGCATCAGCAAAAAGTATGGGGAGGGTGGGAGGATTTTATTTTTTAATTTTTATTTTCTGAGAAAAATATTAAAGACAAAGTAACAATTTTTTTTTCAACAGATGTGCATCATTTAATGCCAGGTGGATATCAATCTATGCTATTTTCACAGACGAATTCTAGGTTAAGCTTTAATTTCAAACGGAAATATACCTAACTTCTTCAAGATTTACGCCTGTAAGAACGCAAGAAATTAAGAAAACCATATAGATCTATTTCCTTCATGTGGCTTTTCACGTTGCTATACCGGAAATGTAAACAAGATGTGTAAATACCGGAGTCGGACATGAAAATATTACGGAAATCGCAAGTTTCGCAAAATAAAAAAATTTGGGGCAGGCCAATTTTTGAGGGGTGGGCGGGGATAATAATCTATCAATTAAGTTGAATTGGCCTACCAATACAATACTGAAAAGCCATGAAAATCAGTCATAATCATTCATTTGGTATGCACACACCTTATTTTCTGTTTCACTAGGATCCCATCCAGGAAAATTTCTCAATATTTCACAGATTTCCTGGTACGATAGTTCCACTTTACGCTTCTTGGACCGTTTTGGGATTTCAAAAGATGAAGATGTTGTCATTGATTGGTCAAATTTACTTTCAAGGTCAGCCACCAAAAGATCTGGTGGCTCTGAAACTGACCGCTGTCGTTTTATTTGAGTCATTGGTATGACAGCATTTTCCTGATAGTTATTTGGATATTTCTGCACGCCGCTGCTGGAGGGAGGAGCAGAAGGCAGCTGTGTGTAAGAGTTTGTGTTTGTCTTGCCCTTTGACAAACTTTCCTCTCCTCTGTGTAGCTGTTTCACGAATGTTACTTCTGTGTCACCTGAGTCACTTGAACATAAGTGAACTCGATGACACGGTGAAGCGTCTTTGACAGTAGGAGGTATTTCCTGGGTATCAGAGACTAGCTGCTGATATGAAATTCTTGTGTCTATCTGAGCAAATGGTGGTTGGGTGACAGTAGATGACGAACGATTGCAGTAAGGACACCGAGTGTCAGTTCTGATGGTGGAAGACGTTTCGCTGACATGCCTCTGCATGAAAAAGAAAAAGAACCTAAATCTGTAAGTCCTTGCTCAATATTCATGCAGACAGTAAGTAGAAGTCTCAAACGAAATTTTACCTGACTCATAGTCCTGATTTTGCCACACTGAACACAGTCTTCTGTGATATAATTAATCTTCCTTATTGTGCCAACACAGGTTCTTGGTGGATTTGCTTGTACGTTACTTTCATCCAGTCTACAAGGATTTGTCTCGTTCAGTCTGACTGTCGAGTCTGTGTCCTGTGTCTGTGGGTGATACGTTGATGTATCCTGTGTCTGTGGGTGATACGTTGATGTATCCTGTGTCTGTGGGTGATACGTTGATGTATCCTGTGTCTGTGGGTGATACATTGATGTATCCTGTGTCTGTGGGTGATACGTTGATGTATCCTGTGTCTGTGGGTGATACGTTGGTGTGTCATGTGTCTGAGGGAGATACATTGGTGTAGTGATATTGCTGTCTGTTGTGCTGTTGTTGGAGTTGGAACTTTCACTTGATGTAATATTAAGTGGTAAAATGTCCGATTGTGTTCGATTCTTCTTCCTGAGAGTGATCTGTTTTCCCTGTTAAAACATACATGCATATTCACACATTTGAAAGGATATTTTATTTGTTTTTTTGTTTTTCTTGGGGGGGGGGGGGGGGGGGGGTACATTTCTGAAAGGTTGTGTTTCATGTGCACCTCCCAACTCTGTAAAATTCAGTAAAAGTGGCAGGAAGCAGAAAGAGAGAGTGCTATCTTAAAATTCTCGAAGAAATGCAAATCGACAAAAATGTTTAATGAAGTCATAAAACCCCACTGCATACATTTAATGTAAATAGAAATATGTACAGTATATTGAATGGGCTTTTAATGTAAATAGAAATATGTACAGTATATCGAATGGGCTTTTAATTTAAATAGAAATATGTACAGTATATTGAATGGGCTTTTAATGTAAATAGAAATATGTACAGTATATCGAATGGGCTTTTAATTTAAATAGAAATATGTACAGTATATTGAATGGGCTTTTAATGTAAATAGAAATATGTACAGTATATTGAATGGGCTTTTAATTTAAATAGAAATATGTACAGTATATTGAATGGGCTTTTAATGTAAATAGAAATATGTACAGTATATTGAATGGGCTTTTAATGTAAATAGAAATATGTACAGTATATTGAATGGGCATTCAGCAATATTTACATTCACTCCGTTCTTCCCTTAACATTCCTACTAACTGAAACTAAAGATTAATATCTCATGAACTTTCAACTTTTGAAATAGGCTAAACACTGCGTATGAATATACTGATCCTAATCTATAAGTAGACTATCCACTGCGTGCAAAATGCAATCAAATGATTATTAAATGTATATACATGTATAAGATATTTCGCAAATTCTATGGTCGTTATAACGATCTAGTTTGCCAATACAACCCATCATTGGGTCAAATGCTGTCTGACGTGTTTCATACAGATTGTTAGGCCGCTCTTGGCATACTGATTTTGACTATGGATAACTCCCATTTACCTGATCAAGATATAGGGTTCACAGCAGGTGTGACCAGTCAACAGGGGATGCTTACTCCTCCTAGGCACCTGATCCCACATCTGGTGTGTCCAGGGATCCGTGTTTTCTCAACTCTCTGTTTTTAATTGCTTGCAGGAGTTATGAGATTGATCACTGTTCGTTATCTTCACCTTTATAGAAGTTGTGAGATTGATCACTGTTCGTTGTCTTCGCCTTTCATATATATAAATATATGTGTGCGTGTGTGTGTGTGTGTGTGTGTGTGTCTGTCAGTTTTAGAAGCATATGAGAAGACATATCTCGCGTCTCTACCCACTAGCGTATTGATGGAGGGTTAAAGGGACTGACTCGCGATTTTCCTCAACAGTTTGTTTTTCACTTCTAATGATCAAAATAAACTGTCTAATTTGTTGAAAAGGTTTCACAAAAATTTAAGATTTAACCGTACATAATGACAGATGCTCATCATAGAGAGTTTATACATTTACTGCATGATAGTGAGTAAGATATGAATATTTATTCACCCAAGAAAAATCATATTCCCTGAGGGCAACGCCCGAGGGGAATATGATTTTTCTTGGGTAAATAAATATTCGTATTATATAGCTAATAAATAGTCTAATATAAAATCTGCGTAAAATCTAGAGAATGTTAGCGTTCAATATCCTGAGAATTTATTGAACGCTAACTTTGCATTGCGTAAATTGTATGCACCCGAAACATTCCGAGTATGAGCGTTCAATATTGACGTTACCGTAACGACGTAAACAAGCCAAAATGGCAGACGACGGTCCTCCGAATCTGACAGAGCCGGTATTTGATATTTACTTAAGCAAAATATTTTACTGTACATAAATTATGATGTCCCCATTTACAAAATCAGTTTGCTTCATGCATTGATGACGGGTTAAATATTGAACAGTTAAGAAATGCATGCTGTTATTGCACACTGCCAATATTGATGAATTCTCGTCTATTTTGGAGTAGTTTGAGTGAAAAGGGATATAATTTAACAACTAAATACTTTAGCTATATAATAAAAGGGTTATTGAACTTATATAGGTGAATATTGGCACTCGTTGGCCATTGCTTCCATAAAAACGAAGAAAAACCCTGATGGTGAAATACTGTAGCTCCATTTATTACTACAATTAAGCGTCTGAACTCTTCAAACCCAAAGGACAATATCAAACAACAAGAGATGTTTGTAAAACACATATGCCCCCCATGGTGCAAAATTGAAAAGGGTTATACACACACACATCATTTAATTGAGAGTAGTATCATCAATTCAAAATATTGAGCAGACAATATCTTCCTATGTCAAGAGTGGATTGACCATGTGACCTAAAACTCAATAGGGGTCATCAACTCCTGAAGATGTACCAGTGTACCAAGTTTGATGTCTGTCAAGCAAAGGGTTCTCAAGATATTGAATGGACAGTATATTCCTATGTCCAATTTGACCCTTGACTTTTGACCATGTGACCTTAAAATAATTAGTAGTCATCTTCTCCTGAAGATGTACCAGTGTACCAAGTTTGATGTCTGTCAAGCAAAGGGTTCTCAAGATATTGAGCGGACAGTATATTCCTATGTACAGTTTAAACCCTTGACCTTTGACCATGCGACCTCAAAATCAATAGGTGTCATCTTCTTTTGAAGATGTACCAGTGTACCAAGTTTCATGTCTGTCAAGCAAAGGGTTCTCAAGATATGGAGCAGACAGTATATTCCTATGTCCAGTTTGACCCTTGACCTTTGACCATGTGATCTGAAAATCAATAGGGGTCGTCTTCTCCTGAAGACGTACCAGTGTACCACGTTTGATGTCTGTCAAGCAAAGGGTTCTCAAGATATTGAACGGACAGTATATTCCTATGCCCAGTTTGACCCTTGACCTTTGACCATGTGACCTCAAAATCGATGGGGGTCATCTTCTTCTGAAGATGTACTGGCATACCAAGTTTGATGTCTGTCATGCAAAGGGTTCTCTAGACATTGAATGGTCAGTATATTCCTATGCCCAGTTTGACCCTTGACCTTTGACCATATGACCTCAAAATCAATAGGGGTCATCTACTCCTTAGGATGTACCAGTGTGCCAAGTTTGATGTCTTTCAAGCAAAGGGTTCTCAAGATATTGAGCGGACATTATATTCCTATGTCCAGAGTAGATTGACCCTTGACCTTTGGACCTGAAAAACAATAGGGATCCTCTTCTACTCATAACTAACCCACATATGAAATATCATTATCATCAAGTGAATGGTTCTCAAGATATTGAGCGGACAACACATGGTCTACAGACCGACCGACAGACCGATTGACCGACCGACCAACCGACCGACAGGTGCAAAACAATATGCCCCCTCTTTTTCAAAGGGGGGCATAAAAATCCAACCCTGGTCTAAGGTCACATGACTATGAAACATGTCAAACCCACACCAGAATTCTGGTGGGAAAATACTAATCACATCAAATTGAAAATTAAATAAAATCAAAGCTGCTTGCCATCATTTTGTCATATATTTTAGTCATATTTAAATATCATAGTTATACTTTATCATATAGCTAATAAATAGTCTATTATGAATTCTGCGTAAAATCTAGAGAATGTTAGCGTTCAATATCCTGAGAATTTATTGAACGCTAACTTTGCAAAATTGTATGCGCCCGAAACATTCCGAGTATGAGCGTTCAATATTAAATATTGAACAGTTAAGAAATGCATGCTGTTATTGCACACTGCCAATATTGATGAATTCTCGTCTATTTTGGAGTAGTTTGAGTGAAAAGGGATATAATTTAACAACTAAATACTTTAGCTATATAATAAAAGGGTTATTGAACTTATATAGGTGAATATTGGCACTCGTTGGCTGTCAAAGTTATACTTTAGGCCAAATAAAAAAATATGTGTGGTTCCGGTTACGCCTCTAAAAAATTTAGGGTAGGTAGGTAGGGATTTTTTTTTTTTTTATGTACAATATGATTTCGAGTATTAAATAAATTAAAACAGAATGCAAGTTTCAGTAATGTTTCTTATGTATGCGTAGTTCATGGTCATGCTTTGTTGTGTTTGTTTAAAATTTACTATAAACTAAGAAATAATGAACTAAATTGAACATTTTGTAATATATTTACAAGATGATTGGTGTTTTAAGTGGTAATTTGGTGACTTTCTGACATCTAACATAGAAGAAGCTGAAAATTGATGCCAAAATTACATGAGTGATTAACTCTAGTCCAGGCTTTGTGAGCATCATGTATCCTGGGCCAGTGGGGGATTCTAACTAGCTGAGAAACAACAAAATTGTTTTTTTTGTAAATTTATTATATTTTTAGAAAACTGGGAAAGTCAAGTGGGCCCTTATTAATTAAATGGCCTTTGCACAAATGGAGTTTTCCCATCTTTTTGACAATTATCACACAATGGCAGAACTGTTTTGAATTTCTTTTTCAGTTTGATATCAATGCCAGCATTCTCTATTCCACAGTAAACGCATATGTCATTTCGCCCCAGTCCAGATGCATAATACGGTATTTCTACAGGAGTCACACACTGTAGGTTAATCCGAGATTCCTCTGACTCTTACCCCCGCTTTTATATTTGACATGTGCGGGGGAGAGTCAGAGCGGACTCCATATTGAAAAGTGGGAATTCAGCGACACCAGCTGGTGTCGCTGCTTTACCTACCTCTTACAACTTTATTTCGGGGATCTATCTTCCAAGACGTGAGAATTCAGTTATCGGAAGATTATTCTACAAATACATCATGATTAATACGATGCTATCGCCGTTTAAACGATGGAATTTTGTGTTTATATGTGCTGACGTCATGCGCAAAAAAATCAAATGGCGAGGCGGCGACCTAATTCAAGTGATGCTCCATTTGTCGGTTTTAGGGCCGTTTAAACGGCGATAGCATCGAATTAATCATGATCTATTTATAGATTTATCTTCCGATAACTGAATTCTCACGTCTTGGAAGATAGATCCGCGAAATAAAGTTGTAAGAGGTAGGTAAAGCAGCGACACCAGCTGGTGTCGCTGAATTCCCACTTTTCAATATGGAGTCCGCTCTGACTCTCCCCCGCACATGTCAAATATAAAAGTGGGGGTAAGAGTCAGAGGAATCTCGGATTAACTGTAGGTTTGGTCTGCATGATATGTTTTTCCGAACAGATTCAGATATAGATGGTGGAAATAAATAAGACCCACAAGTATATTCGTAAGAGTTTCTTCCTCTCCCTGAGGTCCACTCTCACACGTAAAAATAAACTGTCTTACGTTGAATAATGACACCACATCGCCTACAGTTAGTGCTGGAGTAATCACGTGCGACTGGCTGGTAACTTTACACGAGTTATTTTTCAGTCCAAAGTTATGATGCTCATCAAAAATATCTTTAAAAGTTCTTGAATTTACTACTGGTGCGATAATACTTTTGCTCTCTTGCAAGTATTGGCACTTGTTAAAGGTAAGTGACAAAACACTAACGCTACACGATGGGACGATGTTTGATGTGGACGCCATTGTTGAATCTAAATCTAATACCGGAGCCAATGACGGAAGTTAAGAAAATTCCGGAAAAAATTGAACCATTATCGGAAAATCGAAAAAAAAAGTTTAGGGTCGGGGGGTATAAACTAGGGACGGTCGGGTAACCGGAACCACACATATTTTTTTATTTGGCCTTATCATATAGCTAATAAATAGTCTATTATGAATTCTGCGTAAAATCTAGAGAATGTTAGCGTTCAATATCCTGAGAATTTATTGAACGCTAACTTTGCAAAATTGTATGCGCCCGAAACATTCCGAGTATGAGCGTTCAATATTAAATATTGAACAGTTAAGAAATGCATGCTTTATTGCACACTGCCAATATTGATGAATTCTCGTCTATTTTGGAGTAGTTTGAGTGAAAAGGGATATAATTTAACAACTAAATACTTTAGCTATATAATAAAAGGGTTATTGAACTTATATAGGTGAATATTGGCACTCGTTGGCTGTCAAAATGCACTCGCAAGCTCGTGCATTTTGACAACCAACTCGTGCCAATATTCACCAATATAAGTTCAATAACTCCTATAATATCTCCCTCACTATCATGCAATAAATTGTTTATTATACCGAAACAAAGCAAGACTACAAAAATAAATTTGAAATTGGAGTCCACTCAACTATACATTGTATGTAGCTGAGATTGCCTTAACAGTAACACCCCGCTGTCAACATATTAGGAGGTACATGTACAAACAACGAATTACAGTGATATGATAACCAGTTTTTGTATTTCCATTCTCCATAAATGCTGATTTACTTGCTTGCTTTTTCTACCAACCAAAACCAAGCGATTTAAATATATATTAGAGACCCGCATATTTTGTGCCTTACAAACTATCAAAGTACAATGACTTGAACATATTGTGACATCACAATAGACTTCGTTTACCTTGACGTTAAATATATGGGAATGCACGAGGCTGTGTGTTTGTTGTTGCCTGTGTCATTCGGAACACTCGGGTTTGTTCATTTAACTGGACATGTTTGTTGTTGCCTGCGTCATGCGGAACACTGGGGTTTGTACATTTAACTGGACACGAAAGTGAAACAAGTGATATCCGAAGGGGTGGAACACGATTTTTTGTTGTAGGGCAAACACGACGGTCACGTGACCTTCTCGGCCAATCAGATTCTGTTTTACTAGTGATTCTTTATATGAGGTATAATAATATCATTTGTAGCATTCACAAGGATCATTGCAGTAAATTGTTGTTTACAAAGTTTTGAAAATGTATAGATCAAGTGATTGACTTAAGTTTTCAATGTAAATGGCTGAAATATTGCAAAACGGTGTAAAGCCATAATCGACCTAAGTTCATGATATACATTACATTTCAAGCATTCTTTAGGTAAAATGTACCATTTAAAAGTTAAATTTGTGTCTGTGCAAAATTAGGATGCGTTTTGAATTACATAATAAACATTTCATTAGTTTGTTTGTAAACATATACAAGGTTCCAGTCTTGTTTACATAGCACAGAGTTCATGCTAAAATATTGCTCTTATCCTTGCATTAAGAAGTTCTAAATTTTGGATGTAAACTTTAAATGAGTTATATTTCTAATGTTTAACATCAAAATGCGATTTTTCCTTTTTTTCAAAAATTGTGAACCAGTCCCTTTAATGCACTCCATTCAGTAAGTCAGTGTGAACCAGTCCCTTTAATGCACTCCAATCAGTAAGTCAGTGTGAACGAGTCCCTTTAATGCACTCCATTCAGTACGCCAGTGTGAACCAGTCCCTTTAATGCACTCCATTCAGTAAGTCAGTGTGAACGAGTCCCTTTAATGCACCCCATTCAGTACACCAGTGTGAACCAGTCCCTTTAATGCACCCCATTCAGTACGCCAGTGTGAACCAGTCCCTTTAATGCACTCCATTCAGTACGTCAGTGTGAAGAACCTCGAGGTACACCTGTACCATCTCACACACTGTCAAACCCTGACAGACAACTCATCATAAAAAGTGGCCCCTTACCTTGAAACGTTTTGCTTTTGATAGAAGGGGTGTGTCCACTAATTCATATTCACTATCATCAGAGTCCCCGCCCAGCAGATTCTGAAGACTTTCCCTGATGGTTGCATCACATTTAGTGCGAACCTTCAATAAGCGCATCTGCGAGGAGGGATGTGAGTTGTCGATGATTCGTAGATAGAGGTGCATGAACATTATATCTATAATTTGAACATAGATTACTTATAAATCTTCCAGCTTTATGGATATTTGAACTATTCACATTAGTACATTTGTACCACTTTTGTTCAGAGTTTCGGAACAGTCGGAAGGTTCTGACCAACCAAACCTCCCTTAAATCCAATAAAAGGTGATATTAGATTTCAATGTTTTTACTGGTAAAATTATCAAAATCAATGGCACATTTTGTACATGTATGTAGGGTAGAGATTTTGCAAACCCTGTTTTCTGAAACAAATTATTTTATCATGAAATTACAAGTCAATCTAAAAACATGACTTCATCATGGCAAATAGATGATTTGCAAGATAGCCCAAACATTTGGAGAGACAAATCTATCTACAAAATTCTACATTTATCTTGTGTATATTTTACTTAAATATTGTTGTAACTGAAATCTAAAGTGAACATGCTTCAGTACATCAGTGTGAAGATTCTCAACTGTACAACCTCATGAATGTTTTAATAAAGTCCACCACCACAGCCAACAATACACCGCAGCACGATACGCCACAGCACATGATACACCACAGCCAACAATACACCGCAGCCAACAATACACCGCAGCCAACAATACACCACAGCCAACAATACACCGCAGCCAACAATACACCGCAGCACGATACGGCACATGATACACCGCAGCACGATACGCCACGGCACATGATACACCGCAGCACGATACGCCACGGCACATGATACACCACAGCACGATACGCCACGGCACATGATACACCATAGCACGATACGCCACGGCACATGATACACCATAGCATGATACGCCATGTTTATTCATCACATAACACGCCCATCAGATGTCGATCATAATCCTAAAGTAACAGATGAATGTGCATAACACAAAATCATGTCAACCTTGGTACAACTAATTGACTTGTCAATATATCTCTTGAATAGTTCAATTAAAGTCTAAGACTCTATATTTCAATACATAATTCATTTTATTACATGCATTTAGATTTCTTTCACGTGGTATCAATTATTTAACAATTTTGAGTTGTACAAAGAAATGACTCATCACTATAAAAGGAATGACAAATCATTTCTACAGCCTTCTTATATTATACTCATTAATCAATCATCAATTGACATATATGGAATTTGGCTCTTATTAAAATGACCTTTACATGTCTGGTTAAACTCCATGAAACACCGTGGTTTAGATCATTACTCCAATGGGAGAAATGGAATTACGCTATCTGTTGTGTGGTGTGCATATTAAGTCTTTGCAAATTTTGAAGTACAATATTGCATATATTTATATCATTATTGTTGGTAAAAGAATACATTGATGAATTTTATGAAAAAAGAGAATTTCTTGATGCAATCATTACTGCATTACTCTCTTACAAATGTAGGGATTATCTCCCTTTACACATAATCTTGTACTTTGTATATAATGTTTTAATGACCTGAAGTTACAGTTCTCTACAGATGCACCAATTGACGAAGTTTGTTGATCAAAGACTCAATTCTTCATGGTTCATCATCTTGTAAATCATTAAAGGTCACTGTGACCTTGCTGTGGAGTGTGACATACCATCTACATGTGCCTAAGATGCATTAACTGACCACGTTTCATGATTCTCGGCCATATGATAGTCCAGTTACGAGGCAAACAAGGTTTTGCCATATTTGGCAGTATCATCTTAACCAAAGGTCAGTGACCTAACTTTAAAGTGTGACCCACCATCTACCCAAGATGCATATTAGCTAGGGCTGCAACGGGTACCCGAAATAACAAAAAACCGCGGGTCATGTTGTTCGGGTTGGGTTCGGTTCCATTTTTCCGTATTTTGGTGCGGGTTTGGTTTTAAAAATAGAATCATTATTAGAAATCTGTTTAAATGAAATGTCGTCAAAATCCTCAAAGGTGGCGGTATTTTGATCAATTGTTAAATGATGGCATTGTGGACAAAACTGTGAATAATGACAGTATATGTAATATATGTCAGACGCATTGAAAATACGCCACAGGATCAACATCGTCAATGACAAAACATTGAAAGCATGGAGGAAATGAGCAGAAGTGACAATGCTGTTTCTAGTAGCATGGATGTCGAGACTAAACCTCAGTGTACGTCCCCGAGTAATTATTGTGACAAAATACAATAAAGGTTTTCGATTTTAACTGTATATTAGATTTATAAAATAGTTATATAGACCCGAACCGAAATACCTGAACCCGAAGTAAAATTTTAGAACCGACCCGACCCGAAAAGTTTTGGAACCGTGACAGCCCTAATATTAGATGACAAAGTTTGATGATTCTACATCTCATAGTATTTAAGCTCTGAGCCAGAAACAAAAAAAGCTGATGGAGAGACAGACATCTAGACAGGCAGACACGAACACCATACCATAATACGTCCCGTCTTAGACAGGCAGACACGAACAACATACCATAATACATCCCGTCTTAGACAGACAGACACGAACTCCATACCATAATACGTCCCGTCTTAGACAGACAGACACGAACGACATACCATAATACATCCCGTTTTAGACAGACAGACACGAACGCCATGCCATAACACATCCTGTCTTAGACAGACAGACACGAACGCCATGCCATAATACATCCTGTCTTAGACAGACATATAAAAAGCAGTACATTTCTTAATTGCATTCAATTTCTATGATAGATTGTGCAACTTGGATTTTCAAATCAATTTTGAAAATCTGAGTTGCAGAATATATGATCATAGAAAATGAATGCAATTAAGAAATTGTCTTCATTCAAGAATGTTTAGATACATGTACATATTGCTAGGCTGCCTGGCGTTGTAAACTACGACTTTTCAATATGGTTAAGACTTCATTTTTCATGATCAGAATCATAAATGCTACAGATTACAATTTGTGTGTTAGTGCACTTTCTTTGTTCTTACCCTCAATCTTTCCATCCAGCAGGGAGACACAATCATGGCGACCACAGGACCACAGTGTGTCTCGCAGGATAAACAGGGAACTGCTGTATTCATGTTTACACCATTCCATCAACATAAGAAAGCCCGGGGGCTCGTGCTTTGATTTAGACCATGCCTCCAAATTCTCGATCTGTTCTCGTGAAAATCCAAGAAGTTCCGCCACGTGGATCCAATCACCTGTACATACTCCAAAAGTCATTGGTTGAAGTTTATTGCCAAGTTCACGAAAGACCTTAAACAAAATACAAGTTATTAATGATCGAAATACAATTCATAAATTATAGTTAGTAAATGATTAAATTTATAACAGAGCTTTTGATTTAGGAACTCATCATTCTATTCATAACCTTTATGCGAATACATGTAATCTGAGATTCGTCTGACCCTTAACCCCACTTATATTGTGACATCAGACATGTGCTCTCATCCCGCACATGTCAAAATATAGAAGTAGGGATAAGAGTTTGAAGATTCTCGGATTCACGAATGTGAAGTTTCTATCAACTATAATAATAATAATCTTTATTATATACCCATCAATGTATCGTTCTTTGATTCCGTGGATTTCACAGCGTGTGATCCGGTTTTCCAGATCACCACACTGTGGTTTTCTGATTCTGTATCAGTATCCTCTGAAACTGATGCCGTCACAATGCATCAACGCAACGTTATTTGTGGAAAATATTGACCGCGTCACAAAACAAAACTGCGTACACAAAACATAATTTCATGATATGTCTGTGTTTTTGATAATTTGGATTACATTTATTATCTTATAAATGTGGATTTCAAATGCATAAGGGGGTATATAATAAATATATCATTACTACAATAACTTGATCTGAAGAGTTGGATCACGTCTCTTTGACAGGCGTGGATCATCAGATCAAACTGGTGTGATCTGATGATCCGTGCCTGTCAATTCGACGTGATCCGAAAAGTCGGATCAAGTTACTGTAGTAATAATATATATTTATTTTCAAATAATCAGCAATGAACATTAGCTATATATTAGCTATTTACTGACTTGCACAGATGTTTGCGCCTGGGGGCTATAACAATCTACCCACCCATGCTTCACTGATACATCCGTGCCTGTCAATTCGACGTGATCCGAAAAGTCGGATCAAGTTACTGTAGTAATAATATATATTTATTTTCAAATAATCAGCAATGAACATTAGCTATATATTAGCTATTTACTGACTTGCACAGATGTTTGCGCCTGGGGGCTATAACAATCTACCCACCCATGCTTCACTGATACATTTATGCTGTGGCGTGAGACTTACTTGTACAGGCGTGAGACTTACTTGTACAGGCGCGAGACTTACTTGTACAGGCGCGAGACTTACTTGTGCAGGCAGCTCTTTGGCAGGTTTGGCCAGCAAGCTTTCAAGCTCCTGGTTACTGATTCCTACAGGCTGCAATTGACAGTTCTGGGCCCCAGGTAAGGGGGACACCATGGCTGAGAGACAAGGATGCAATGTAGTGATGTTCTGGCTGTGACAGTTCATCTCCTTCCTATACTCAAAAGGTGCATCAAGATTATTAATTAATGATCATTATGATAAGAAAAACTTCCTAACATGGTACGTAATTTTGATTGACATTTATAAACATTCAATATTAGGATGTCACACAACATCAAATGAATAGGATGTCACACAACATCAAATGAAGTATTCCTAGTAAAACATTTATATCCATTAAGAAGAGGTGATATGCAGATTATTGGAAGAAGAAGAAGTAATTAACATTCAGCGATTCAGATTAGCATCGGCAAATGGCTGATAAATATTGAAAATGGCCAACTAAAATTCTCCAGAAATGCCAACATGGCTTATGAAATTTTTGTTTTTCAGTCAGTACGGCCGACCGGTTTTTAGTGTTTATCGGCCACAGGAAAATAACTGCTATCCGTTTTGGTTTGTCATAATACAAGTATTCAATTGATCGTTTGTAAAGAAGATTTTGATTGGTTTTCGAAAAACTTCCGTCCAATCAAAATTACTTTGAGAAAAAAATTAATTGGCACCCCTGTTGATCTCACTTGTGTTTGCAACAATCATCGGGGAACCAGTTTTGAAAAAAAGAAGAGAGTCCGGTTTGATGATCATGATTGGCAACAAACCCTATTAAACATCAGATTTTCCAGTTGCGGTAGCTCAGTGCATCGTAACTAGGAGATCATGACTTCGAGTCTCGATCGTGACATAGCCGCATCAAACCTAAGAAGTAAACATGGTTAATGACTGCTCCTTCGCCGAACGCTCGTCATTTACTAGATTTAGAAGTGAGAATCACGGGTCTTTCGGAAGCGACCTTAAAATGGAGGTACTGTGTCACGGCAGGCGCAGGCATGTTAAAGAACCCTCACTGATATGGCCCTGAGCGCTCAGTATAGGTCTAAAGTGATACTTCACCTACAACTGGTGACGTCTCAATTATCGACGGGATGAAAAACAATGACAACAATAAACAGAAACGACCGAGAAGAATTCCGAAACAGTTGACTGTAGTCAACTGAAGAACTGAAAAATAAAGAGTCAATTTAATTTTAAAGTTTTGAGTTTATTTTGCAGTATTGCTTCATATGTATTTAGGGCCTAATGTTTTCATGGAGTTAACCCAAAATGACCTATAATTTTTGTATCATTTAGGCCCTCTGTCCTATCAAAATGCATTCCAATCTGAATCACTGACATTGTTTTGGGAACGTGACATTTTTTAGATAGTGGTTCTTTCTCATTGTAGCTTATAGGTTGCGTTATTATATGTGAAGTTGAAGATTAGTGTAGTTACCATGCGTGTAGGTCTACTCCATGAGATCGCGAGACCTTCCAAAGACTGAAAGAGGCTATAAAGACGCAATAGGTCTATATTTCGTTGCCACGATCCTGCGTCAAGATTTTACATAATCGGACAATATTCATACAAGGGTACAATAATTTCAGCAGTTAGAAATCGATCATCACTTAATCCTTATCTTTGTTATCATTCTCGAAATGTTCGGATTTCCCAAGTTTCACTTTGTCTTGCGTATGTGTATCCCGAACCCGATTGAAATCATATCAGGGTGACACATTTTATCTATTTCTCATTTTTATGTATCTTTCAAATTCCAGTTTATCTATTCAAATATTTATTAATTTATTCATTCATTCGAATTCATTCAATTATACAGCCATTCATTTTAGACTTTTATTTCTTCCGCAAAACTTCAAATACAACAGATGTACATGTACATATGCCCCCCCCCCCCCCCCCCCCCCCTCTGCAAAATTGAAAAGGGTTATACACATGCAACATTTAATTGATAGTAGTATCATCAATACAAAATATTGAGCAGACAATGTCTTCCTATGTTGTCAGGAGTGGATTGACCGTGTTACCTAAAAATCAATAGGGGTCATCAACTCCTGAAGATGTACCAGTGTACCAAGTTTGGTGTCAATCAAGCAAATAATTCTTTAGATAGGAGACAATATATTACTATGTCCAGTCTAACCCTTGACCTTTGACCATGTGCCCTCAAAAGCAATAGGGATCATCTTCTCCTGAAGATGTACTAGTGTACTAAGTTTGATGTCTGTAAAGCAAAGGTTTATCAAGATATTGTGCGTATGGTATATTCCTATGTCCAGTTTGACCTTTGACCATGTAACCTTAAAATCAATATAGGGGTAATTTTCTCCTGGTACCAGTGTACCAAGTTTGATGTCTGTCAAGCAAAAGGTTCTCAAGATATTGACCGGACAGTGTTTTCCTGTGTCCAGAGTAGATTGACCATTGACTTGAAAAACAATAGGGATCCTCTTCTACTCACAGCCAACCCACATAAGCCCGTTTGGGCCCGAACTCTGTGATACCATAAATATAGATATATCTATAAATCTACATTTATGGTATCACAGAGTTCGAGCACAAAAGGGCTTAGTCTTAAAACGGATGTCCTGTGTCGCGACAGGCGTAGATTCTCACTGCTACGGTCCCAGCGCTAAGCATAATATGTCTGTTTGTGGTACACCACCACCCCCCCCCCTATATATATATATATATATATATATATATATATAGTGAACAATTAACGGGACGTAACACTAACAACCATCCATTCATCGTCAATATCAACATTTTGGAATCACAAAACTTTGAGAAAGTGACAATATTTATCGATAGATTCTCAAAATGTGAATTATAAATGTATAACAAATTGCAATATGTGGTTCTTTAGAAGATTGTTGCTCTACACATACATGTGTACATCTACTCCTAAATAAAAGATTAAACCCCAATTATGCACAGATGGGGCATCCGTGGATTAAGGGATGATGTACTCTTATCAAACTTAAAAGATAAGTTACAGGAGGATACGTGTATATTGATTTAACAAAAAGTACTTCAAAAGACTATTCTTTAAAAAATCCCCATTTTACTTGGAAGCCCCTGTGTGGCCCGGCCGTGACACACGGGTAATCATCTGAAGAATCTTGAATCTGTTTTAATTATATATGTATAATGAAGCCTTAGTGTCTCCTTCTTCCTCCGACGGGAGGAGGAGAGGAGGGGGTAGAATCCACCACAAGCTCACGAATTTTACAATGTATTACATGGTGGATTACTTTCTTCTTTGCACACACACGTCGCCATCGAATAGGTAAAACAAAATGTATGTTAGAAACATTAATAATAATTCATATAGATCGAGACATTAAAGGTGACATTTTATATGATTAATAAGAAGAGAAATACGGGAGAGTGAGAGACTGTAATGTATAATTTCTATATGATTAATAAGAATAAGAGAAATACGGGAGAGTGAGAGACTGTAATGTATAATTTCTATATAATTAATGAGAAGAAGAGAAATACGGGAGAGTGAGAGACTGTAATGTATAATTTCTCTATACAGTAATACATACGTTACACAGTTCCAATTCACAATCTGACCTTCACTCCTATCGAGTCTCGAATGTACACGAGTAATTTGAATCGCCTAAAACTGGTCAGAATTTACTTTTCTCTTCAAGTGTCAATAAAAATGGACACCTCATCCGGGGGCTTTATCCTCTGGGCCCCCAAGAGGGCATGAAGTTTTCGTATTTTTGATCTCTGAAAGAGATTGCAATGCCGTCTTAGTTAAGCAAACAATAACGTGCAATGCATGATAAAACCACGGATCTCTCGGGATCGTAGCCCCTAGGCCCCCATAACATTAAATTGCACATTCTGACAAAATGACAAAACTTAGACCTCTTCCTGTAATTCCTGATTGGACCAGTTTTGGATGCTTAATTTGACCCCTGTTGACCTTTCTTCTTTCTGTAAACGTAGATATTATTAGCGGGGTGCCCTTCCGTCTTTATGACCAATCTTTAAAGAAATAACAAAGGGACATGCTATACATTTGTACGTTAGAATTCTAGTTCATTATTATCCTTGAGTCAAATGACTCATCAGAAACAGAATAACATAAATATGGCATATACACACATCACTCAGGAGAGTATACATAAATAGAACAAAAGCTAAATTAAGCATCTCTTTTTAAAAATGCTAAATACAAGTATATTTACCTAAATTAATCAATTCTTTGACACCAGTAGATGTATGTATGCACGGGTACTGGAAGTTATTGCAAAAATATAGTACAAGGTGATTTTATGGAAATTTAGTATGAGAGAGAATTTCTACCGTAAAATTTATATGGCCGAGCCATGAATTGGGTATTTTATGTGTGAATGATCGGGGGGAAAAAGAAAGAAAGAAGAAACTATTTAAAACAAACCAAAGAGTCAATAACGTTATATAAGATTACTTATGCTTTTCGTTTCAGCACCAAATTATCTTCCTTTCAAAGAACTAACATTTCTTGTATATTCATACATCATAAATTTTAGAAATTTACATAATCCGGAGACAGAAAGAAATTCCAACGATACATGTATATAAATTATATAACTACCATGGAGGGCGATGATACTCAGTAATACTTAGTGTTATTTCTTCAAACTTCGTCCATCACATGAATTATTTCACGATTATATATATATATATATATATATATATATATATATATATATATATATAGGAACAGAAGGAGATTATTATTGAGTTGATCAGTACATTGATGACTAATAATTTTATACATCATTACTTTCAAACTTCAGTGGATATAAATGTAATAGCTATACCTTAGTTATAAACAGTTTATTTAGTGTATTTCAGTGAAGCATTGAAGTCCTTAGGTTAAAATTTGGTCAATATAGCCAGTTGAAACCTTATGACATTACCTAACCGAGTTCACTAGTATTCGTTATAGTTTATAATGAAATATTTACATGATCACCATTACCATAACTCCTATAAGGAATAGAAAATAAAGTGTGGGCAAACACGGACCCCTGGACACACCAGAGGTAAAAGCAGGTGTCTGGGAGTAGTTCGCACCCCTGTCGACCGGTCACACCCACCGTGAGCCCTATGTCTTGATCTGGTAAACGGAGTAATCCGTAGTCAAAATTAGTGTGCTAAGAACGGCCTAACAAATGATATGAAACACGTCAGGTAGCATTTGACCCAATGATAGGTTGTACTGGCAAACTAGATCATTATAACGCCAATAGAATTTGCGAAATACTGACTTTAAACGAGATTGTTGAAACCCCTGTAACATCAACTTGTTTGTCAGTAGCCTGCCTCGATATTTCTCTCAATATCTGTTCAATTTTAGATAAGTCATAGACCAGTTCAAAGAACGATAACGTTTACTAAACTCTAGACAAGTTCGACATAATCCATTGAAATTACTTTTCCTTTGACATCCTAAGATAAGATAACTCAACGTACAAATGACACGATTGCTCATATAAAACAGAGAGAGGGGGGGGGGGGGGGGGGGGGGGGCATTGCTAGTACTAACTCGCTCTGCTTTAGGGCAATTTCTATTTATTTTTCTTGTGATATCCGGTTTGTCGTAATTAATGAAAAGCGAGGGCATATTTTATGACATTTTTTTTTGGAAATAAACGACCATTATAATCAAGCAATCCAAACAAAAATTCGTCATCATTATAATGTATATTACATATAACGACATTAAATATATACACAGGCCAATATGATTATGTGATTTTGTGAAATTGGATATGACATCAAAGATATGTTTGCCATATATTTATGTTTGACATCAATAATATATACTCCTGTGTTGTCATCATATATTCACATACATGTATAATAGTGTATATATTCATATGGAAATAAATGTTGTAACACAAAAAAAAAAGTTGTGCTCAATATCAGTGTATGAGTTTACTAGATACTGTATGCAAGTATAATCACTTGTACATGACCCAGTTGTTCTGAACGTTTTATGTCTAAAACAGGAAGGTTAGAATAATCATATAAATACAAATAATTGTGCTATATGAATAAGAAATAAAAATAAGTTTTAAAAATGTATATTAAAGGTTTGCTTGAGTCAAAATAAAGTGAAAACACATACAAGCTCAACAAAAAGTTTATCTATCTAACAAATAAGGGCAAATTTACTTGGTTGATGATTAATGAAGACAAACCAGTAATTGTCAAATTGAGTGAATATTTAGTGCAAACTTTCAGAAAAAGAAGTGATGCTTTAAAACTGCAAAAATCATTATAGTTTATTATTCATATGTTGGTATAATACTGATACTGTCCATTTACTTGTGTATATACATGATTAGCAATTCATATATGTATGTACTTGTTTCCCCAACATGCTGCATCCACACGCAGTTTGCAGTCTATGTAACCTGTAGTTAATGTTGTAAACTTTCTTTTTTGAATTTCCTTCTTTATAAACTGTCTTACTGTTATGCCCTTTGGGCCCAAAATTGGAATAAACTTATCTTATCTTATCTTATCATACGACGACAATGCTTTGCAGAAAGTTATATATAAAACCTATCACTGGATCAAATGCTGTTTGACGTGTTTCATACTAATTGTTAGGCCGTTCTTGGCACACTGAATACGGATTATCCCATTTATCTGATAAAGATATAGGACTCACGGCGGATGTGACCGGTCGACAGGAGATTCTTACTCCTCCTAGATCCCACCTCTGGGATGCCCAAGGGTTCGTGTTTGCCCAACTCTTTATTTTGTATTCCATGTGGGATTTATGAGATTGATCACTGTTCATTAAGATATATTTTCTTAAAGTCGATCAGGGCTTTGAGCTTAATTGCGCAGGTGTTCGTGTAAATACAGATTTATCGACTAAAACACATATTCTAATACATATGTACATGTACATACACTTAATAAATAAACATATACCTGCAGTGCACTGAAGAGGAAATGTTTATCATTACCAGGGGCGGATCCAGGAAATGTTTATCATTACCAGGGGCGGATCCAGGAAATGTTTATCATTACAGTCTGTAGTGATATCAACGGCAAAAATAATGTAAATGTAATAGATCTATTCGCTTAAAGTTTCAAGTTTCACAACCCCATATTTCTTGTACTTCACAACAAAGATATTGTATTTCATGATAAAAACAATCATGATCTTTTGAATTAATCCAATATAGAGACGATTGAAAGAACTGTATAGATAGTTTAAAGTACTGTAAGTTGGTTTAATTCCACGTTGTTAAAATTTCACGATTTGTTACAAGGGTACCAATCGCGATGGTTTTATTTTCACGTTATAGGATTATCTACTTTTTAAATTTCGCGCGCTCAGTCTCGGTGATATGTCTACTTTGTCACTGAGATGACCCGCAGTCTGCGACTAATAGTATCAACTGTTAAGTAAAATTCACAAGAAACTTACGTTTTGTGTGGTCATTTAATGGTTTCATTTTCAAGGTAGCCTTTGGAGAGTTAACATGTCTATTTTAAACTGGGTGAAAAACGGAAAGCTTGCGATAAAACCCTCAAATTCTATGTATCAACACGTACAAAATACAATGCCATGCAAACACATTTAAATCATCTATTTTGAACAATTTAATAATGAATTAAGATCAATTATCAGCTCAATTATCCTTAGGCACTAAGTAGGCGCCAATTAAAGGTGTCGGCGACAAGCGTCAAATAACTGGGGTAATAGCGGCAACGATGCCTGGTATATTGCTCCCTATCCAACTTTTGTATCGGGGTCTCACCGATAAATGTCACCCCTCATACAACTTTCCTAACGACTGGGACATATTTCACAGTGAACACCATTGGAGCAATGTAGAAATAATACATACACTGTAGATATATTGAGAAGATCACCGTCCCCCATGTTGAGCGCGTGCGAGACGAGTTGGATTTGCTTTTAAGGCAAATCTTTTGATGTTTAAATAGCTCACGAAGACAAAGCCTTACTTACTATGCTGGAGGAAAAGGGAATTCAAGTGGTGTTCGTCCCCACTGCGTGTACGAACAACCTGCAGCCTCTTGATATTCAGATTAACGGACGATTTAAAACGCATTTAAATCCGAATTACTATGCTGGAGGAAAAGGGAATTCAAGTGGTGTTCGTCCCCACTGCGTGTACGAACAACCTGCAGCCTCTTGATATTCAGATTAACGGACGATTTAAAACGCATTTAAATCCGAATTCCAGACATGCTATGCAAATGAAATAAAAACTTCTCTAGAAAAAGGTGTCGACATTGAGGATGTTGAAATCGACTTGCGGTTGTCGAAATAAAACCGACCCACGCTAAATGGCTTGTGAGAGCCATTGATATACTGGGTCAAGACAAGGAAGTAATAACAAGGGCTTTTGATAAGGCCCGTATATTATTCGATGCAACCTGCAGTGTAAAAGCAGTTAAGAGTATACAAGTACATGTATACTAAAATGTCATATTGTGTGTATGCATTCATATGTTAAATGATGTAACTATTCAATACTTTTCCCAAGCTGATCATAGTATCCCGTTCACAAAAAATAAAAGTTATCTCTCTTTGTTTTTAATTATAGCCGCATTCAAATATTTTTACTTCATTATTCACTATGGGTTTAATTTCGCGAAGAAAAGATAAATCGTGAACATAGTGAAATTAAAACCATCGTAATTATTTCCCAATCTACAGTATGTGCTTTTTTTTTTTATCACTAAAGAGCCTAGTATATAAAGTTTATATATCATTTTTCACAATACACTCAGGACAAACAAGTGGTCTAACGTTTGCCACGGTACACGTTTTGCAATAAATCCATTTAAAATCTTGCAATTTGAAATTACTGGGAATAAATGAGAAACGAATGGACTACCATGGCTGTGTCTTTTTATGTTTTTAAACACAACTGTACTTAGTCTGGTAAACACAATTCAGATCGGAAGAAATACAATTCCAGCCGGAAAGGTTGGGGTATCTGACCTTGTAGTTAGACTAATCATCGATTCCAATTAAGAAGGGTTAAACAATTAAGAAGGGTTAAACAATTAAGAAGCAAAAAGTGAAAGACAATGGGGATGAATGGAAAGAGAGACAAGAGGATAAAGGCAGGGAAAGATTTTGGTTTACCGAGAGCAATGGCGACATCAGGAGGAGGATCACAAAACACCAAGAGCGGACAAACAAGGCAAGGAAGCATATGGGAAACTGGGGTAAGTATGAAGTGCAGCTAATATTGGACTTCGAGTGAAGGTCAAGCTATTCCAGTCACTAGTGAGGTTAGTGCTGATATATAGTAGCGAAACTTGGAAGGTAACAAAGACAGTGATGAAACTAGATGAATTTCAGTCCAGATGCTTGCAGATGATCCTGGTGAAAAGGTGGCAGCAGATGGTAAGAAACGGGGAAGTGGCAGACAGGTCGGACATTAATGCAGTAAGCACCGAGCTGAGGAGACGGAACTGGATAGGATACGTACTACGGAAGGGAAGGTGGCAACGACCGTGAGGCGGCGTTAGGTTGGACACCAAACGGGAAAAGGGCATGAGGGAGACCGAAAACAACCTGGAAAGGGACAGTAGAAGCAGAAAGGATAGAGAAGCTGGAATGAGGTCAAGATAGTAGCACGTGACAGCGTGGTTTGGAGAGAGAGAAAGCATGTCGCGGCCTTCTGCGTGCAGAGAACTTGCTAGGCAAGTGGTTAAACAAAATCGTCGGTTCAAAGCAATCGTGAAAATGGAATGGACCATGTTTTGTTTATAAAGAGCTGCAAACAGAAGATAAGGGTATGTCTCCAATTAATGTTGACCCATATGAGTTCGTAGATATCTACTGCTGAGTTTCTTCATCGAGGGGTGAAACAATAGAACACCAAAGAAAATGAACACATTGTGCGCAATTTGCATCTACAGCCTCTGACCATGCCGATTTCCCGTATTTAACAATTTAGTATGTGAAATCAAGAATGGAATTGGAAAACTACGGAAGCTGGTAGGTGCTATGACGAAGAATTAAATATTGATTTAACTAGCACCTGCCGCTTATCGTATGGCGACCGCCACTTGTTTAACTGCGGTCACCACTTAATACCTACCGGACGCTACTTAATTCATCTAACGCACATCCCATAATATCTGGTGGCCGCCATCTAATTTATCTGGAGGCCGCCATTAATTTAATTCTCTACCCTAGTAGCTACACCGGCTTCGGTATGAAGGAAACAATCAATAATACTCAAACAAAAGAAACAACCCTTTAATCTCCTCCATTTATTCATTTTATCAGAATATATCACAGACATCAGCTACATCACTTACATGACCTTAATTCGTAAAGTACGATTTTCTCTTTTATCACATGATAAAAAAACCCTCTTTATAAAAATAAATCATCACAAGTTGTATAGATCTAAGAAAATAAACATTACATCAATCTGTTTAATTCTTAAGATAAATGTCATTGATATGGAAAAAAGACACACACAAAAATGTCAATAAATAAAATATAAAACGTCTGCGTAGGACGGGAAGAAATGTTGGCAAAATAACGACATCACTACATGATGAATTTAAATGAAGTCAATGTGAGACCTTCAAGATATTTACTGACAAAATATTTCAATTTACTTCGACTAGACAAGTACCAACTGTGTGTATTTCCTTACTTTGTTCATATGAAGAACACACTAATATTCAAACAGAACACCACAAACTAGTCTTAAGTGGAACGTAATAAATCTGGCTAGCCAGTCTGGAGATTCTACCCAATGGAATATTAAGTCCACTGATTGACAAACGGTGTGTACTCCACACAGTACGTGGGCTTTTTGGACCGGATTGCCAGGTCCGTATGTTGTCGATACACTTTCTCTCCCATCGTGGGGAATCGCTCCGCTAGCAGGTGCTCTTCTAGAGGTGTTGGTAACGGCATAGCAGGTTTGCGTTTCTGTTTACTGACTAAAATGTATCGCCTGGAATTATAAATAAATGTGAAAAGTTAAAGCATGTTGTGCATTCACGCTTATTAGCATAATGTTGAAAGTTATATTTGTTTTAGATTTATTGATTTGTGAACATGTTCAAACAATATTATCTCTAAACAAACCAATGTACCATTCACGGTGAAAAGACAAAGTATAAGAGAATGGGCTTTATTAATTCACACCATGAAATTGGAATTTCTAGGATCAAATTGTAAGCCCTTTAAATAACATGTCTAGTTTGTGCCCAAGACGATGCATTTTGATGTAATTAGGAAAACCAAGAAACTTTTTAAAATGTAATCACTGTTGATGTTACAATTCGATGATATTTTCTTATCTAAACAGTTTCACATTGAAGGAATAATGAATATGATTAAGATTGCGAATAGACGAAAAATAAATTAGCAAGGTATAGATTAACATGTTGAAGAGATATATACATGTAATATAGCATTGTATAAATTCCCCTTGTAAAGAAATTTTTCATCACAGAATACAAGTTTCTAGCTTCACATTGCAAAGAAATACAGAATACGACAGAGCACTATAGATCAACATTGTAAAGAGAAACTTACGTGCACTTGCTAGGAATGGATTTTGTTGAGGGTGGTCTGAGAGAATTCGGGTTTCTAGGATCAATCATGCGTGGCGATATAGATGGTTCTGATGACTGTCTACTGGGGGGTCTTGAAAATGACATCTCAGATCCACCTTGTCGTATTTTATGTCTGAAATATATTTCAAATTTTGTTTTATCGTCAGTCAATAACTTAGAAACAAGCCTTGTGATAACATCCAGGAATACCTGTAATTCAATATACGTGTGCTGATGACTGTTATATCCTCGCGCCTGTTGTATGCAAGATAGTACTTAGCTTCAAAACAGAGCATATAATAATATGGATATATAATAATATGGATCTGATATATAAAAATCATTGAAAATTGCGCAAATCTCTCTCTCTCTCTCTCTCTCTCTCTCTACGAAATTCACACTTCATTATTTCGTTTTATGCTCACCTGAAAGGTTTTTCTACTTTGAGAGCCGTTTTGTCTGTCTGTTGTTTCTGAAGATTGGCTGCCGCCGTTTTGGGTCGCCTCGGAAGCTGAACTGTGGGTTTTGCAGTGTTAAGGAGAGGCATATAGGACATCGATGTGTTGGCCCTTTCCACTTGAGATAATGCAAAGAAAGAGGCAACGGTTTCCGAACGTAGTCCTATGGCTGTAAGAGATAATAAAAAGTATCAATATCTGATAGGGCCAACGGGAGCCATGTATAATGGTGGAATAACGACATCGAAATTTAGGAAAAATTTTTGTTATCTTTTATTTGTTTAAGTTTTCATTCATATTAAGACATCGTCATCTGTAGGTGAAGTGCCATAAATGTAGACCGATTCATGACTCTAGACCGTATTTGCATGTACTGTATAAGGGTTCCTTCTCCTGCAAATACCTGTTACGACGCGGGATAATGGTTTGAAAAGTATCGTCCGAAAGACCTGCGATTCTCGCTTCTATATGCCAAATATTTGGTGAAGGCGCCCTATTTCAAAGACTTCGGTTTGACGCGGCCAAGGCACAAGTTGAGTTTGAATTTACACTCGGAAGGTCACGAGCCTGGGCCACGGCAATCCGTTTAAGGGGGTAAATGAAATAATCAGTTATACTAGTGATAGCGATAACGAATAAGAGAGAGGTGGTCTCGGATAGATTTAAAAATGAGGTACGTACCAGACTGCGCATCCGCATCCTTCTGCTGAAGTTTCTGCCTTTTCTCCTCCAACTGATCCTCCCAAGCCTGTCTCTTCTGTGCTGCGCTCTTTGATCGTAGCGCCTTCTTCATTCTTAACAACATGTGTCTGAAAATGTAACATGTAGAAGACACTGACTAGTTGTGCAATGTGTAAAGTTGATTGGAAACAAATCTGTGTGACATGAATGCTGATATCAAATATAGTTTGGTCATTGCGATGTGATCGTGTGGTTCATATATGAAAGGTGAAAATAACGAACAGTGATCAATCTCATAATTCCTATAAGCAATACAAAATAGAGAGTTGGGTAAACTCGGGTCCCTGATATACAGAGGTGGGATCAGGTGCCTTAGGAAGAGTAAGCATCCCCTGTCGACCGGTCACACCCGCCGTGAGCCCCACATCTTGATCAGGGAAGTATATATATGCTTCAACCCCGTGGCTGCCACAAGAGTTACAAATCGATTGCGGTGTTTCAAAAAATAAAGTAGCTTCTTGAGTTGTGATGGAAATTTAAACTTTAAATGTACAATAAAGATCAATTTTGCACCATTGTCATTAATATGCAGGTGTGCATGCCGCAGCACATTCTGTGTACACCTATACAAGATACTTGATAACACTCTTGTTGGCGGAACTTGTGTAAAGCCTTCAAAGTTAATGGAAAGAAATCTAAATGTATTGATTTCTTCTGCAAAGATTTTCCGCAGAATTAATCCTCCCAAAGATCTCTATCTCCTTGTATCGACGTAAATTCAACCTGGATGCTTAAGTTGTCAAGACCAAAAGTCACAACAAAGAAATCATTACACGTTCTGTACTGCAAGTGGCACTCCAGCTAATGGCTTACAACAATGCATTTTCGGGAGATCAATTAATGTAAGAAACCAACACTTCTTTTTAGGAAACAAAGGTGCATATATGGTGAACTGAAATAAAGAAGAGCGCATGCATGCTCTCGTGGACTTGTCATGTGGGCATTTTCAAAATCGTGCACATGTTTGATAAACTACACAGCCATTCGAACAGAGCAGCAGGTCCTTACATTCCTCTCACTTTAAAAACTACGGATGAAAGTAGCAAACAGTATACGTTGTCACTGATAACAGTAACCGTCCGACAGAAATACGATTTTATCATAAATCATTGTCGTTCCTCCATTTACCTCTCTATTGCTCTTTCCTGCCAATTGTCTTCAAAATTGTTTCCATCATTTTTGTATAGCAGTTTATTCTTGTCTGTACACGGGACTCTGAAATAAAAACAAAACTTCCAAAACAATTTCAAAATATTTTTTAAAAAGGTATCGCACTGTTTTATAATTCATATGTGAGAGGACTGGGGAGGTGAACATAACGTATGTCACGCTCTCTTACCCGTGGAGACTTTTAAGGTTGATCGATCCTCATGTGATGTCATAGTTTTTGCAAAAATCTTAATAATTCAAACTTTGAGCATGATAGAAATATATCTTTCTAAGGAATTTCAATCACTGGATATAATAAAAAATCTGGTAAACTATTAATTCTGAAAAAGTTTATATTTTCCATAGATAATCAATTATTTATGACTAAAAAAATGTTGCCAAGGGCAATAACTCCTATGCTGGAATTTCCTCTACTGGATGTCTATTATACATTGGTTTCTCTAATATCCACAGTTAATCTATACATATTTATGAATTAGCAGTTTTTTTTTAAAACTGTTGATAACTAAATTTTGTCATTTCAACAAGTTCTTATCTATTTTTATTATTCTGTTTTACGAAAATGTGTGATTTTCTGATGTTGATGTATACTTCTGTTTTTGTATGTTTGACATCTTTAAAAAGGTGGCAACATATACATTTTCTTTGGTTATTGATTAAATTAAACTACATATATTGAGTGGAAATTAATAAAGTTTTTCCACTTTTAACCATTAATATTGATAAGTTACATGAGGATGGAGCTACCTTAAGTTAATTATGACACAACCTCTTAATCGTGAAGACTACGAATGTAAATATATTGTATAATACGCCCTTTTACCCGTGGAGACTTGGAAGTTAAACATGATGACACGCCCTCTTACGCGGTGAGACCAGTCTTACATGTGGGGACTAGGAAATTAAATATGGCACATCTTAATCGTGGAGACTACGAAAGTAAATATATTGCATGATACACCCTCTTACCAGTGGAGACAAAGAATGTAAATAAATGCCACACACTCTTACCCGTGGTGACTACGAATTTAAATATGATGACACGCACACTTACCCGTGGAGACTGGCAAGCTAAACATGATGACACACCCTCTTACCCGTGGTGACTAGACAGTTAAACATGATGACACACCCTCTTACCCATAGGTACTAGAAAGTTAAATATAATGAAACGCCCACTTACTCGTGGAGTCTAGGAATTTAAACATGATGACACGCCCACTTACCCGTGGATATTGTTATATCGCTCAAGTGCATCTTCAAACGCATTCTGTAAATCCTACAACATAGCGTGTAAACATTCGTGTTACTGTAGTATGAAATACCAATTATTGCAACTTCAAAGGTGAACAATTCAAACGATGCAATCAGAAAAATGTTCCATATTTTTGTAAAGAAAAGAATATGGCAAATTGAAAATTCCCTTGCATTTATTATTATAATGATTGTAAACATCATTTCTTGAGTTTTGATTTTCTAGTTGTTGTTAAAGTCTTAGGTGTTAGTATTTGCCTTAAAAAGTTTGTATTAATGCTACATATAGTTATAATGCACGATAGTGCAGACATTTGATATATTTCACAATCTATAAGTTATTTATCTAGCCATGCAGATACACGTTATCATACGAATTACATGCGCTGTTACAAACCAATACTATGCATCAAATATAACCTGCTCGCAAGAAAAAACCCAAACATCTATAATTAAAATCCAAGCAAAAACATTTTCCATCCAGCCCATAAGCAATGTTATCGTACATTCAGCGCAATATTCTGTAAAACAATGTGTACAAGTAGATATTTCTGAACACGACACAAACCAACGTCACTGTATCCTCAGAGCAACTGTGCTTACTTACTTCTAAATTGTCCGGAAGTTCCAAAATAAGTTCTAGCTGCAAATGAGGCATTACTTTAACTTTATTGTACGTGTTCTGTATCTATTCACATACTATCACCACATTCACATTCAGATGGTTTCACATTACATGACCATCCATGGCGAACACACGTAGATCAAAAATTAAAATATCCATGAACCCTGTCGGTATAGCCACATGCAGAGTGAATTGATTATGACAGTTTTGCAATATCATAAACCGTCGTCAGCCATTTATTTCTCTGATGCACTAATCCCTCTGTTTGAAAAAGTCCGACACATTTTAAAACCTTCTGTTTGATCATCGATTACGGACGAGGAACTTGATGCCTGTGTTTCAAAATTTACTTTTAAATCAGATCGATCAATATCGGTAGAAATATAGCACTTGTGTTTCCCCCCAATCAATATATCGCACAGAAAGGGGATATCCAATAGGCACCGTTTATCCAAAATATTTAACCTCAACAGTTTCACTGAATTTGAAATCGAGTGTCACACTCCTTGTGAAGTCGGCTTCACTCTAATGCATGTGCACCTCACTCCGGAGAAATCACGGCTAGTTTATTCTCTTTTCGTATATATCAGATTTCAATAAAAGGTTTATCAATGCAGAAATTTGAATCTATAAATTAGACTTTAGAATTCAGTATACAGTGAAGGGTCTCTGAAAGAAGCTATTACTTATTCCGTTAGTGATCCGTGGCGATTTAAATTGCTATTTGATTCAGATAACTTTCCTCCTGCATAGAAAAGCAGTTAACATGACGGTGTGTCTGTCGGCTATCAATTAAATGCAATCAATGCATTAGAAATATGCATTAAGTTCTTTAATGAATCCACCAAAAATTATGTTAATCTTGTTAATCCTTGTATCAATACACCTCTAAATCGAAAACTGACCACAACGTCGGGGGCAATAAGGATTTCATGTTTGTTTCTCACATACAATAACGCCAGCTTATAGAGGCGATATGAACCCCCCCCCCCCCCCCCCAAAAACAAAAAAACAAAAAACAAACGAACGATACAACTATAGCACATGTCTGTAACCTTATGAAGAAGGTTTTTATCGTCTATTTATGCTGATTGATTTTGTAAATACCAGTTATGGAAGGTAAACCCTCTCAATTTTCAGATGTATTTAATGTTTTGACGTAGAAGTAGATTTAGATCAAGGCATCCCATTAAGCATTTCTGGATGATTTGAAAACTTGCAAGAAATAGCAAATGAGTTATGTTATGTACAATGTTCACGAATTCGTGTTCTTCACGGTGTACAGAGCTTTGTACACGTGAATAATTCAACCAGTCACTCTCCCGACTTCTTCAGCACTTCTTATGTCATCGACACGGGTAATAAGTTAATGTGGGTTTAAAAAAGGTTTAATCCGGTAATTAAAATACATTTTATCAAATATAATCCCTTTGAATTGGTTTAAAATTTCTTAAAATTAAGAGACATCTGTAGAATGGTAAACACTCATTAATAATCTGTTGATAATGCACTTGTAAAGTTTCTAGCATTTTTAGAGAGAGAGAGAGAGAGAGAGAGAGAGAGAGAGAGAGAGAGAGAGAGTTTGAGTTTTAAAAAGAATTGTCTTTCATGCATGGACTTGATATATATATATATATATATAAAATAAAATAAAATTGCAGCTGAGCTATGGTAAGCGTATGATTGAAAACAATTCAATCCATTACTGAATTCCGCGGTCCTCATACTTTTTTGTACCTGTCTTCAAAATACATAAATATTCAAATGTTTTATTATTATTTCATACCTATCAATAACGCCTCTATCTATATGTACATATTCAGTAAAGTTCCTCTCTATATTAAAAAAAAATATATATATGAAATAAACCAATCATTATGGATTTTCTTTACAAAAGCTAAAATCCAATTAGCTCTTGCCAGCAATTACGACGGTAATTTTTGATAAATTTTCAAATGCAATTGTTAATGTAAATACAACAATGCCCTTTTACTTATTGAGAATGCGGGAATTCAAAATGCGGACTATAAAGGTCGTCAATAATTGTGCTGTCTACTACTACAGCTTTACAATACGTGATCGATCTACACACTACCTGCTTTCAACATGAAATATGTGTGTTTTCAATTTTCCATTACAAGCATGCAGTAATAAATAATCTGTATATAATAAAGACTACTAAATATATGCGTTTTACCAGTACGCAAGACTGTTTTACTAGCACATACCGCTATGTTGACTTCTTCCGCTCCTGATTCTGGAGACTAATAGATATGTAGGTATATTGTAATTATAACTTTCATGATTCTATGAATATAACCATCTATTCTCTTTTCCTATCTATACAACTAAACGTAAAATTTATGCGCGCCCTATTTATACGCAAAATTAAACCACTAACTCTTTCTAAACAAATGTAGTTCAAAATACTCCGAAACGAAAATACGCGTATCACATATCGACTACTGACAAGTTCAGGCTTTAGCTACTTGCTGTAGCTAACTGAGAAATACATTGTTGTACTTCGAGTTGAACTAAAGCATCGTATGGATCTAATTAGAATTAGATCCTTTGATTCGCTCTCCTACTATCTCTACACAGGTGATAGTAGGTGAGTCAATCAAATGATCTAATTTTAATTAGATTGAGCATCGCATTGACCGAGAATGTATCCATAATTGTTTAATTACATGATTGAATAATTCAAAACATCTAAACCGGCCACTAGAACTTCGTCCGCTACTAATGTGTACAGCTCGAGTGAAAGACAAAATAAAAAAGTGACTAGATACCTAAGTTAACATTAAACGCAAGCTCCGGTCAGCTCAGTATATTCCGTTACGCTACAACTCCAATATCATTATAGTCCCGGAGAATTGACACTGCACGGAGTTTGCATTAAACGAACAAACTTAATAACCAATCCTATCAATTCCGGAATTCCCAATTTATTTTTGTCCGATGTTGGAATATCAAATATCAAATGTTATATTCACTTCGAAGGCACATGGAGGTGAGTATCTCGTTTTATTATATAGCTAATAAATAGTCTATTATAAAATCTGCGTAAAATCTAGAGAATGTTAGCGTTCAATATCCTGAGACTTTATTGAACGCTAACTTTCCATTGCGTAAATTGTATGCGCCCAAAACATTCCGAGTATGAGCGTTCAATATTGACGTTACCGTAACGACGTATTTAAAAATAAGCCAAAATAGCAGACGACGGTCCTCTGAATCTGACAGAGCCGGTATTTAATAGTTACTTAAGCAAAATGTTTTACTGTACATAAATTATGATGTCCCCATTTACAAAATCAGTTTGCTTCATGCATTAATGACGGGTTAAATATTGAACAGTTAAGAAATGCATGCTGTTATTGCACACCTTCACCTTAGATGCCAATATTGGATTACTTCTCGTCTATTTTGGAGTATTTTGAGTGAAAAGGGATATGATTTAACAACTAAATACTTTAGCTATATAATAAAAGGGTTATTGAACTTATATAGGTGAATATTGGCACTCGTTGGCTGTCAAAATGCACTCGCAAGCTCGTGCATTTTAACAGCCAACTCGTGCCAATATTCACCAATATAAGTTCAATAACCCTATAATATTGTTCTAGTATGTTGGATTGAGCTCAGCCAGTCGGAAACCTCGTATTCATTTATACACAAGATAATGTTTGATATTGTAAGAGACGACAAAAATGGGGCTTTTGAGAGTTAGCATATATAATCATATAAAGAAAAACTGCACCGAATATTTACCTCGGCCTGGAAGCGGACATGGGCTGTTTTTGGTCGAACAACGTCTTCCTGAGCTGAGGAAGGGAAACAAAATACAACAATTATACTGGATTCAAATACACACTCTTATACAGTTCTAACATTTTATGTACAGTGGTTTTCATTGAATATGCGATATCAGTAAATTCATAAATTAAATCGTGGGCAATCTATTGTAAGAAAAAAATCATGCATATTCACTAAGACTTTTAAAAATATCTATTGCATAGTCATGCTTTAGTGGTATCATAAAAAGCATGTCCTTTACGGGAACTATTTCATGCCTACCTAAGTGTAAATTTACATTTTTTTTCATTGATTAACAGTTCCGTTATTTCATAAATGATTATATCTGAATAAAACTACAAAAAAGTTTAAATATCAAATGATACGTCGTCAAGTCGTGTTTTTTTCCAGACGTATTTCAGTTATTACTTAACCTTAGATATATTGATTTGCATATAATGCATATTCATAATACAGTGTTGTGTTTGTGTCCAACATATATACTGCACATACCAAATTTTGCATACAACATGTGACAAACCAATACCAAACGTGCCTATTGAAATCTACATAGATGGTGTGTGCACGTGAATTAAATGTATTTGCTTATCCACGCTCCCTCTACACACAATATATATTTTCCATCTCCTTTCGTAATCAACTCACTATAATGTTTTACATTTGCCGAAAAATGCAGTTTTCCTGTTAACAAACCAATAACAAGTCACTTGTAAATCAGCGTCAATGCAGCAATCTTTTACATAGCAAATGAAATCATTTTAAGTTGTTTGAATCATTTCAAATTCCACAACTTCTAACAGTCTGTTCGCATTCATTTGGTTTTTAACATTAACATTTATTTGTTTACGTTCGATCATTGTACTTTATTTACATGTAACAAATCAATTATTCAATGAAAGGTGATAACAAACAGTGATCAATTTCATAACTCCTATCACCAATACAAATTAGAGAGTTGGATAGACACGGACCCCCTGGACACACCAGATGTGGGATCAGGTGCCTAGGAGGAGTAAGCATCCCCTGTCGACCGGTTACACCCGTCGTGAGCCCTATATCTTGATCAGGCAAACGGATTTATCCGTTGTCAAAATCAGTGTGCCAAAAACGGTCTAACAATCGGTATGAAACACGTCAGACAGCAATATCACATTTCGGGTTTGTGGTAACACAAGCTAACAATCTTAACACTGTCTTTCATCATTCACTTCTAATAACGTCCATGTTTATCAGAATTAGAGCTTTTTCATGCTACCAATTTCCAAACACTGAAGTACAGACCATTAAACAATCTACCTTTTTATTATACAGATATTCAAAGAAATTCACCAGTGATGAATCTCGTGATTCACAAGTGAAGGGCAAGTTAGAATTTGGAAGAGGCCAGGGCAAGTTTCACAAAACATTAGTACTATCCAAAGATGGATCTTGCATCCATCTGACAATACAAGTTTCACAATCCCATCGAACTTTTAAGTAATCGTGGGGTTGTTTGTAAAATACAACATGACAAGTTTTATGAATCAGCTGCGGTCAGACTTTATACAGAATCTATTGTACACGTAAAATAGTATTGTGAAACTGGTACGGCGATTTCAAGGGGCGAATTGAGGCTAAATGTGAATATTCAGCTTTCTAGTGTCCGAATGCTTACTGAAACATTTGGTACGCAGTTGTTGTTAATCAAATATATTGCTTAGTGTCTTACCAAGAAGGTCTAGGAACACTACCAGAAAAAAAGCTTAGATGAAATACATTCCGTGAAATAAAGTGACAAAAATATATAAAGAAGAGATAAGCTAACAGAGGAAACTACGACTTTCATCACCTTCAACACTGACCAGCATAGACGAGAGATAAACGGAAATAAGAAACGAATCTGAATGAAGGCAATATGTTAAACAGTTTTAACTTCTCAATTTCAGTATCATCTGCAATATATTACTTGTTCGAACATTCTTTACGTCATTACCAGCAGTTAAGATAGTATTTGTGTTAACAAAGAGGCATTTATAAGTATCATTCTATGACGTGTAATTATATTCCTAATTCTGAGACATGCTTCCTCAGAAATAAATTTCTGATTTTGAAATTACTTTAATTTATTAAGTATTGTGAGAAATGATTGCGTTCTTACTTTCTGCAGGCTTTGGTCTGTGGAAGGACGAGTTGGGTCTCTGATGAACATATTTAATCTCCTCTTTTGTCAACAGGGATCTCTCTTTCCTGCTTTTATAGTGTTTCCTATGTCTGTGCTGATCTCCCAGTTCATCGTCCGCCTCGTGTCCACTCCAATGTGAACGGTCCTCCGTCATCTCGGAAATTGGAGAAGCTAACCTTGTGCGATCTGAACAACGGGGACGGTAAATAAAATTACATTCATCAAATCAAAGATCCATTAAATCATATTTCTGTAATTTGCATGCATATGTATAGATTATTCTGGAAATTAGATAACGTGTCGATATAAATTTTTATATCTATTAGTACAAGTAGTATTTTATTCAATTCATTAAAAAGTAATTATTTGTTTTATTTGTTTGATTTTCTTCAAGTTACAAAGTTAATGTAAACGTCAATAATTCAGATTCATAATATTACTATTAAGATGATTATATATATATGACACAAAAGCTTTGTTAGAACAATTGGATAATACACATGTGAACATATGACTAGAAGAGGTAGTGCAAACATATTACATTTGTCAGGATTGGAAAGATTTTAAAGTGTTAAATGTGCAAAGTCGTTGGCTCTGAAAATGAATACAGCTGTTTGGTAAAAGAGAAATTAAAGTATAACAAAACAAATTTCTCGTTCATAATATTGTATGGAATGCATTGATAAATAAGCAAATGCAGAGGAGTTTTAAAATGTTCGTCGAGTTTTAAAAGTATAATGCCTTAAATTTCAAATGCATATCGGTTTCTTTATATTCCAATTTCTTGTTATCTGTAAGACATAGTATCAAACAGTTAGAGTATTTAAAAAAAAAAGATTAATAAAAACAAACTGGTTATTGCAAGACCATGTTGTTAAATTCTAAAGCAAATACATGGAGTGAGAAACATGGAAGGAAACAGAACAAGGCGGTAAGCGATAAATTACATGTATCCAATTTTCCGTCACTTTCTTTGGGAAGATCAACCCTGATCAATTTTGGGGCCCCTTTACGGGAATCTGAGAGTTTCTTAAGGGCTGCTGTGGGGGTTTCGGAGCGGGGCCTTTCTGGGATATCGTTTTGTACACTCCATTGTCTCTGTACAGCTGTTTCTATGTCTGGAGTGCGGGTCTCTCGATCGACCTCCTCTACTCCCTTTAGTGGAGAAATACGGCCTGCCAAATTGGTAAGCAGTTTAATTTCATGCAAACTACATTCTGTATTTATTACATGCGATATATCATGCAACTATCTATTACACAAATTCCATGCTTTGTGAAGAAATGTAAAATACGTTAATGCGCGAGATAAATGATGGATTTTCACTCTATCAATGACAACAATGGCGAAATTCCTTTTAACAAAATATTTTCAATCAAAATTTAATAAAAATCTTAATATTGTTTACATAATATATCTATTACATTTTAGTTAAAAAAAAAAAATTGAAAACGTAAACGTTTCCCCGGCATCATTGTTCTTATCTCAAACAGGAAGCCTTTGTAAGTTTGTTTTCTGATATATCCTTTTCTCTTCAATAGCCAGTGATTCCTAGCAGCAACTTAATTGTTGTCATTACCGGTTCTTATCATACAAATCACAAAACACACACTGCCCCGTGTGATGTCTACCAATCTTTTCTTTTTCATAAAAATAAATCACTTGCTTCGTACCTTGTCTCGAGTGAAGTTCTCTTCTCATTTCATCCGGAGGCCTGTCGATCTAAAAGGAGAGTAAAATCTGAGTAATTACACGTTCTATCCAACTTGTTTTTTTAATACTCAGTGTGCACCAATGTTCAACAAAGCAGGCACGAGTTTTTGGAAAGTAATCATTGATTCATTTCAATTGAATTATTAAATATCATCATTATGTCATTGCAAATTATCTATAGCATGTTCATTGTCCTACGATTAACATGAATGTATCTATTGACACTTTGCTTTTTTATGGATACAGACATTCTTTATTAAAACGATCTGTGGAAACAAGACACCAACGTACAATTTCCTGCAAAGCATGCTACACATATCTCTAACTCTGTCATTATCTGTCGTCATGAAATGTAAAATTTCCTATTTTCTCCATGAATTACCATGATACTGTCATTTTCACTTCATTAGGAATACTTACAGTTACTCGAAGACATATTTTTGGCATTTTTATATCCCAAAGTTACACTAAGCATGAAATGAAATTAAACATCTAACAACCAAACATACGCATTCACCTCGCACCGTTCTCTACAGAACCGTCAAGCGAACTGATTTAATTGAAACCTCTGTAAACTCCCTTCAAAAATCTTACTAATCCATTCCACCAATATTTAAATAATTAGAAATCTGAAGAAAACCTGTAATTTAAAAGGAATGACAGAGTTCTTTCATAAATGTGGTTTGTGGGTTTTAAGCGATGTTTGCTATCGTGCTTACTTCAGCTATTTAAATCACCATTTGTCAAAAGTCATTTGTTCATTCCGCACGGCATCTTATCGGCAGAAGGTAAATAATCTTTATAATTAATTACCACTGTATGTGATAGATTTCCGAAATAATTATAGTTTCTTTTCACGACTGTGCATTTTGATATTTCATGTCTGTAGAAAATAATTTTGGTGCATATAATAGATATTGGAAAATGTTCTCTTTGTAACAAACATTTAAAATATGTGAATATAATCATTTTAAATCACGTAATGTGTGAAGCGCATCATTAAATATAATCATTTTATATCACGTAATGTGTGAAGCGCATCATTAAATATAATCATTTTAAATCACGTAATATGTGAAGTGCATCATTAAATATAATCATTTTATATCACGTAATGTGTGAAGTGCATCATTAAATATAATCATTTTAAATCACGTAATATGTGAAGTGCATCATTAAATATAATCATTTTAAATCACGTAATATGTGAAGTGCATCATTAAATATAATCATTTTAAATCACGTAATATGTGAAGTGCATCATTAAATATAATGCATTGTCCATGTATTCATCATTCACTCCGTCATCCACATCCAATTCCAAAAACCAATTAATACATAACTAAAAGTGAAAATGCATTTAACGTTTAGAGATAAACAGCAACTTATAATTACTAACAAAGAATTGAATAGACAATGGATAAAAACCATTGCATTTTACCCAAAACTACAAATCTAACTTACATCCTTTATATATTGATTCATCCTTCTGTACAAAATTTACAATTTAGGTTGCAATAAGCATTAAACGCTTAAAGAATTGTGTATGATTGACAATTGTAAAAATAAACGCAATCGATTTGAATTTGTATATTTAATTTCAGTTTCAAGCAACACTCACCTCTGTTGGGAACTCCAGCCTGCCTCCCGGAGTGGGAGTCGATGGAACCTGCAAATGACCATTGTTTTCGGGTGGTAATGGAGTTGCTCCCCGTGAGATTGGAGTGGGAGGAGGTTTGATAATTCTGGGTCCTGGCGTCCCCGCGCCTCCCCGCTTGATTTGTGGAAGATCGAGTTTGGTCCCCATTAAACTGGTTCCACTGACCCCTGTTTCTCGTGGATTCCACTGTTCATCCTGAAAGCTGTCCAGATCCGGCTGTTCATACTGAACTAATGGATAGTCCTCCTTCTCTTCACCACCGTCATTCTCCTTGTTCTCCTCCTGCGGGGGCTTTTTATTTAACTGTTGCTACAAATTAGTTTTGTTTTAATTATTCGCGCTGGAAAATAGAGTTAAAAAGTATAGATATTTACGTATCAATTTCAAAAGATCTGCGTGTATCAATGAGAAATTAGTATCTACTCTTTCTGTTAAGTCATAAACAGACAAATCTACATGTACTGTACGTGGTCATAAATCTGTCATTTCATTTTTTTCCCTGTATATTTCATACTTTCTTCCTTCAAATTATTTCAATATCTGAATGAATTACAATGATAAATGTAAATTATGAAATACACACTTCGCATAACAAACTATCTGGCCATTTGTTCTTGACATAATGAGATTTAATCCACAAAGTACATATCTAGGACACTAAATGCCAATCAGAAAACATAAAATGAAACTTCGTTATTTTCAGTAAATAGTCACATTTCTGAATTCAACAGTATTTTGTAAAATAAAAATTGAACCAGAGATGATTTCATTACATGCGTTTGAAAAATTAATTGTCTTTTCCAATAAAATAATTGTTGTCCAATCCCTTTCTTACCGAGCGTGAAATATCAATAAAACTAAATATCATGAACCTAGAAATAAATCTAGAACGAAATACATAGTATATTAGTATTTTCATATAGCTAAAAACGAAGACAGACTTATGGCCCCATACTGTACTTTGAATTGCATCGTAGTATCAATCATTCTAACAGTATTCAAATGAAGAAGAAAGTATCGGCCAGGAAACAGAGATAAACTTAAAGATAAAGTATCAAGTTTGTGGTTACGTCGAGTATGGCACATTAAAAAGCAATAAAATGATAATTATTTTCATTTATTACTGATAAACGTTTAATATCGTGTTATTTACTTATGTTTTTAGATGATATAATAAAGAGGCGATATAAATCGAGAGGGTTAAGTAAGTAAAGCAGATTTATTTCATTCTACAATGAAATGAATTTCTATAATGTCTAAAATATTATTTTCATTACCACTGACACCTTTTATTGTTTAAACCTGTGTGTAAAACAAAAACAATTCCTACAAATTCAAAAGCATATAACAACAGGATAGTATGCGATTAAAAAAGTCTACTTAAGAATAAAATTATGTACAGCGAGACATTCAACAATTTAACCATATGTTGCATTAAAATAACTAATTTTCGTGGGGTCAAATTTCGAGGTTCTTGAGAAAATAGGCCTGGTTATGGGACTCTGACTTCGTGGTTGAAGAGTTGACATTCGTTGTTGTTCAGTTTCTTCGGTCCCAGGATGATGATTTGTAGCCATGTCCTTGTCATAACAACACCAAAAAGTGGACCCCAACAAAAATCAGTAATTGTACAGTATTCATAACTTTTTCTGGCTGGTCAGTAGCGACTTTTAAAATTCAATTCATTTCAACTTCCAAATAAAAGACGTCGACGTGCAGTCCCATTATGCACAAACTGTTACTTACTGTCAGTTGTGGAGCAACTCCATACGGATGCTCCTTCTTTAATTCTTCCAAGCGTTTCTGTTCTGCAAGAAGTTCCGCTCGCGTCGGTTTATTTCCGCGCTTAGGAAACTTTCTCTCCTTTAACATTTGCTTCTTCATTCGTTCTAAACGCCTTTCCTCCTCTACCTGTTTACGTGCAAGTTCTTCCTATTTAAAACAAATCATTAATGAATACTTAAAAGGAAAAGGTGAAAATTAACAGTGATCAATGACATAAATTTTACACAGAGTATAAAATCGAGAGGAGAGCAAGCATAACCCCTGAGCACATTTTAGGTTGGATCAGGTGTCTAGGGGGAGGAGACATTCCCTGTTGAGCGCCATATAGACCACTACTCCGTTTTCGTCTTCAGTTTGTCATCCAGATTCAATAATAAATAATTTGTAGTGCATTGTGCCCTTATCATTAAAACGTTCTTGTATAGAAAAAGAGCACATCATTTACTGTCACTGTTTTGTTTCAAACCAGAATTTTTCCTTCAAATGATTAATCATATTCTGTGAATATCAATTCATTATTTACAATATTACCACAACTATCACGACTAGAAATATTTAAGTAACGCTAGTGAATCCATTGTTTGCCTCTGTATTTGTGGTGTTGGTTTTTTTTTGTTGTTGGTTTTTTTAGTGTTTGTTTTTTTTCTTTGCTTACTGGAGTAAGTAACTGTTCCTCTTGCTTGGCATGAGTGTGGTCGGACCTGGCCGGTGAGGGGTCCGTCTTCCTAGTGTGCGGCGCCTTCCTCACCGTTGGTTTGGCCGACTTCATCAGACCTTTCACGTCCAGTTTGATGTTGTCTAGTCTGTATTTGTTCCGGCGGTCAGGTATCACCTCCTCCTCGTCCGAAGAGTCCGTTTTAGTTTCCACGTGCTGTTGTTCTTTGGTAGAATCAGTCACTTCCGCTATAAAGCGTCAAACAGTAGATGGTTTACAGTATGTATTTAAAACACGTTTTCCCCCCAAAAAGGGAATTATGTTTTGATAAAATACTTTTTTTCAAATTGATGATGAAAAATCATATATCATGATACAATGTATTTAAAGAATGAATCATTATTGTTTACAGTCATATCTAAACCTGCAATGGAGAATTACTTTAAAATTCTTTTAACATGAATATAATCATAAAGCTGAGCATAGAAATGAACATTCTGGTGCAAATACACATGGACAAAAGACAATATTAACATAACACCCTCTCGAGTTGGTACAAATATCAGACAAACAGACACCATTTCACAGTTTGTATCCAGTGCACAGAAATGTCCCTGTTACCACGAGATACATGTCTCAAGTTGAAATCAAGTGCAGTGTTGAGAGGGATGGGAACAATTAGTAGTCCTAGGTACTCCTTCACTAATTCCTCTGAATAATCATTAAACATCTGAAAACTCTCGTTATTTATTATTCCTCAGGTGAATGGTACCAATATGACTAGTATTACATAAAAGGTATTTCTATAACCAAGAAAATAGTGTGTTTATTTTCTAAATGCTAAAAGATTTTCGTAGATCAGGGAAAGGCCACACACCAGAACTTGGAGAACAGTTAGTATTTAAAAGGTAGGGTTGATAATTTAACAAAGGAAGATCAGAGGAAGAGTAGGATATTTTGTTTTAATTAATTTACATGTCCTCTCGTCCCGTTCGTTCTGCTTGCTTGGCTTATGTCTCCGAGGTGACTCGTGTTTGGATTTGGAGCTCTTTTTTGATTTAGATTTTTTATCAGAATGTGTTTCTGGTTTCTCCTCGATTGTAACACAAAGTGCGGATCCGTCGACAGAGTCTGCAGGACCCTGATTATTTGTGATATTGGCCGTTTCCGTCGTTTTCAGTCCTGAAGTAGTTATGCGTGGAGGTTATCAAAGTTTGAAATATTGTATGCCGTTTAATAAGATAAATTCAAAATAAAATGTATATGGATGCTTTTGTGAAAATATAGTGAACGTTTTTCTCTTAATCAGTTATGAAATAGGTCAAAGTCATGTGATATGTAGCATTGTACGAAAAGAATTGAGAATAATACAGTTTGTTCAAACAAAGCATACCATGATCTATAGCTATACAATGAATATAATTACATATTCTGGCACTAATAAAAAAAATCAATATGTTCATATACATACACGCAGACATATGTGAATTTAAAAGGAAACTATTCAGTATGAATATCATTTAAAGTACGAGTCTTCCACATCACTATTAAAATATTGATCTTTACTACACATGTCTGAACAAATATCCTTCACCATAATTTTTTTCAAAACATAACTTATTGTGTTTCATATTCAGTGTCACGAATCAGGTAATTAAACTGTGTTTGATCCCTTCACTGACTGACTGATCCAAAATATGAAAATAGATAATATGCTTTGACCATGTGATTTGTGACAAAACTACGATCCATAGAGAAAGCAATACTTTCATACACAAATCATGCCCTTCTCCTTTCCAGAATCAAAAGAGATTTGTTCAGACACACGGAGACAGAACCCCTGCTTGTGATTTTATACATTATGCACCAGCCACAGTACATGTAACATAAAGGCTATACATATAAACAGTTTTCCCAGCATCCTCTACCCGTGCTAACTACAATCAACTCATATCAGGGGTATAACTTAATCTAAAGAAATACATCTCACCAAGGAATGGCTTTGGTGTTTAGTAAAATAAATAACTGATAATTACGAATTAATATCTCATAAATACCTATATTTAAAACATTACTCACATTGAAAATTCTAAATTAAATGAATTCATTGATTAACCCTTGATTGCAGGGTTTTGATATATTTCTCAAAGAATGGAAAACCAAATCCCCATCGCAAGACAATCATTTCCTCAAGCATTTATTGCACTGTATCCCATCGTCGCATGTCACGGGTGAAATGTACGCTCCTCTACCCTGCGTACATTTCAGTCGTGGCTAAACGACATCCTCACATGTTACGCTCCACGGTTATAGTAAATATCAAAAGAAATTCCTCTACATGTATACTCGGAAAACCCCCTGGTGAATGAGTTGATGTTTATCCAACAGTACCCTACACAGCCTCGTGGTATAATAGCGTGACAACAACAATATCTACAACGTTACCTCCAAATGGGAAATTGAGGGTGGAATTGCTACGAATTCTAGGAATTTGGACATCTTCACTCCACTGGGAAGACCATTCCGACACCAACGTATCTGGAGTCAGAACTCGTTCAAACGTGGGCGATAGTCTACCTATGTTATCAGTGTGGGCGGATGTACCTCTGCGAGAGGCGAGTGATGGGGAGGAGATGGGGGAATCTGGGGGGATAACTTCTTTAGGACCTTGTATTGTTATTTTCTGATCAGGGTAGGATAAGGATTCCAGCTCTTTAACTGGCATTTTTATTGGGAGAGGTGGATGTTTAGAAGTGTAATCTAATTCATCTGGAGGAAGATGTCCAAAAGAATCCCCTATCGTGATAAAAAAACAAATTTTAAAAAGATTACTTTTAAAACTATGAATATTCTATATACAGGTACATATTTGTGCAAATTGAACAAATACAAGATGTACTTTATGAAATCGATAATAATATGAATACATGAACGAAACTGAACTAAACATTTCATAATATGTACAAAAACAGTGTATGTCATGCTCTCCGTGTTCAACCCGTTAAACTCCCCTGCAACTCCGTTCAAACTGAAACACTGTTGCCATACACTTTGGGTCCATGTTAATGTTGTGAGACGGCAACTGAGCACTGTGATTAGTCATTGCCTTAAAATTCCGAGTAGTTTGTTATACCTCTGGGAGGCTCCCAAAATGCAATAGCAAAGCTATTTTTTGTATGAAAAACAAAACTTACCAATTTTGTTTTCCTCTCAATAACAATCTAATTCATTATAAATATATATTTGAATTTGATAGTAATTTTGCTTTGAATAATAATTTCCTTTAAATATGTAGTGGTTCATTCGACAATATTTACAATACATTCACTGAATCTTTTCTCTTATGTTGTGAAATTGACACTGTTTTCATCACATGTTTATTGCCAACTAATCATCCGGGTTTTATAGAGCACCTGTCCGCGTAATCAGTTAAACAATACAAGTCTTTTCCTGTTGTTTTATCAGGTGATGAAGGAAGCTAGCATTGCAGAAATATCGTAACACGCTTATACTAACGCGAGTTATGTAGAATTTTTATGCAATGAGTGATACCTTCATCATCCGATGAAACAAGAAAGAAAGATATTTTATTGTTTATATTTATATGCATCGTTTTAAAAATATAAACTAGATTTAAGCACTGCAATATATCTTTGACCATTTCGTTACTTTGAACGAAACAGCCAATGCACCCTTTGACCTTGTCGATGCTCCATTTATGGTAATGATTACGCAGGCAGGTGCACGTGGTACTAAAACCCAGATCGAACTAGTTTGCAACAAACATGTATTCATTGTCTATAATGAAAGCGATGCCAATTTCAAAAGAAATAAAAGAGAACAGATTCAGGGAAAATATGGAATGTTGTATTGGCTATTCCGACGGAACGCGTTTAAGTAACGAATGGGTGAACGATATGGTATTTAGTACTTAAATCCATTTTCAAACATTACATAAAACTATAAATACATGTATAAACAATAAAATGACTTTATTTGCTGTTTTATCAGGAGATGAAGGTAGCAATCATTGCATAAAAATCTCCATAACTCGCTAATGCGGGTTGTGATTTTTTTTCTGCAAAGCCTAATTAGCCAAGATCCTTAGCGCGAGGAAACTGTTCATGGTATTCCCACAGAATGTAATTTCAAACAAACTTATAACATAAAATGTCGTGACTGCTAGAAGATTAACCATCTCGGTTCTTTTCAAAGGTATCTTGTTCCTCTATGATTTAATTTTAAAATCAAAATGACTCAAAATATTTTTCAGTTGATCGATAATGTCATGGACTTCAATACAATATACATCGTGTAGACGAATACCTCATGAACTTACAACCCCCGGTGTGACATTGCAAGTTACAACTATCAAAACAACGTTACGGACAATACCTTTTTTTTTGTTTTTTCATATCAACAAAGCTGTAGTTGACTGGGGAGTTAGGATAAACATCAAATATATTACACGAGGAATCAATCACAAAATGGATGTCAACCCGGTCCACGAGGAATCAATCACAAAATGGATGTCAACCCGGTCCATGAGGAATCAATCACAAAATGGATGTCAACCCGGTCCCTGAGGAATCAATCACAAAATCGATGTCAACCCGGTCCATGAAGAATCAATCACAAAATGGATGTCAACCCGGTCCATGATTGTATGATGATTAATGTATCACGTGTACCAAATTATCTGATGAATAAACTTGATTCAGTGACAAATGAAGTAACTAACCCGGGTGTATTGTGGTGTTGATTAGTTTTGATACACGAACAAACAGAAAACATACATAATTTAATGTACATGTCTCTGGTACAACGAATGCAGCTGCAGGGGCAGTTATTAGGTTGAATACGGTAATTGTGAATTTCAAATAACTCGCATTTTACCATTGTTTTAAAGAAACTTTTTTATATTATCAATTAAAGCAAAAGAAAATTACCATCATTTAGATATCAATTAATTATAATGACAACTCTGAACATTCTAACTCACCTGCAGGCACTTCCTTCAGGACAAAATTATCATCCAGTGGTTTTGAGGACTGAGTTTCAACATCCTATAAAACAGCATTCATTTTAGTGATACGACAGTTTATGCTAAACACTCCACCCACTTTAATAATGATTCAAAAACAGTAATGAAATCTGAATATCTAAACCTTTGTTTGTTTTCTCAATAACATTGCAATTCAATGGATGCAGTTTTAGCAATTATTCTTTCCATCTGTAAAAAAGATAAAATTTGTGAACCACAGAAATTGCCAGTAATCTTATTGGTACTAAAACTGACCTCTACCACCTCCTCGATTTCTGGGGTGGCTGGATGGGAGGGGGGAGTAGGAACTGGAGAAGGGCCAGGAGAATTCCCAAACATTGGAAAGTCAAACTTGGGCAGGTTCTCTCCCTCTGACTCCTGGTCTGAAGCACGAGGTGTGTCATCTCCATTCAGAATACTCACTGCCTTTCTTCTCCTCTTACCACCTAAAGCAAAGACAATGAATGAAAAGATGCTATTGAAATTAACAAAAATACACTTTACAACATTGCTTTGGAATTAAAACAAGGCATGTTTTTGAAACATATACAGAGTAGTCAACACATTTCCCATACTGAAATTCATGCTAAGAAAATATGGTACTACAACAGATAGGAATTACATGTATCTACTTGTTTCTCCATGACATTTGGGGACTATTTAGTAAAATGTACATGATGTATCAGTCAGGCAATTATTATGTATGCAAAAGCCATCTGCCCTTTAACCTTTGCATCTAAAATCTTTAGCTGAATCATAAAAAACCTGTGACCCCTGACCTTTTCACCTAAAATCAATATGGGTCATCTACTCCTTGTGAACAACCTGCCCATGAAGCTTGAGTACTCTCTAAATGCTTCACTCTAATGAACTGAACTATTGACCTCTGAAATATTGACCAGAAAATCAATCATAACCAGCCTGCCTATGAAGCTTGATTACTCACTAAATGCTGAATAAGGGTTCTTCACTATATTGAATGCATGCTAGAATTGACCTATTGACCTGCAAATCAGTTGGGGTTATCTACTAATCATGACCACCCTGCCTATGATTGATTGATTGATGTTTTCCGCCCCCTGCCTATGAAGCTTGATGTTTATCAACCATATGGTTCTGAAGATATTGAGTGGATAACACTTGCTCTCATCCACTGGACTTTCACCTATGACCTTTTACCCTATGGTCATCTAATGGTCATCTAGTGTAGTGAATTAGGTCCGAAGATATTGAAAGAACAATGCATGTTCTACTGACAGACCAACTAAACGACAGGTAAAAACCAATATGCTCCCTTATCTTCTCCCCTTCCCCCCAATGATATACAAGGAATTCATTAATAGAATATACATTTCGCTCTGGTCTGTATATCCAACATTCATTCTTATTAAATCTTAATTTCAGCTTCTTCATTTTAATTTCTGAAACTAATGCCAGAAACAGAGATAATTCATTTTTAAAAGAAAATAAAGCACTAAAGTCATGTTTATAACAAATGGCAGAAATGTAATTTGTGCTGTAATACAAAGGAGGTGACAAATCACAATTATGTGCTACTACAGAAAACGTGCAAGTGAAACTACCCATGTGAAATGTTATACACCTACATTGTACTTAAATCTTACATTGTACTCTGACCTTACACTGTAGACTTACACTGTTCACTTACACTGTATACTTACACTGTACAATTACACTGTACAATTACACTGTTCACTTACACTGTACACTGTATACTTACACTGTACACTTACACTGTATACTGTAGACTTACACTGTACACTTACACTGTATACTGTACACATACACTGTAGACTTACACTGTATACTTACACTTATACTGTACACTTACACTGTGCACTTACACTGTACACTTACACTGTATACTGTACACATACACTGTAGACTTACACTGTATACTGTACACTTACACTGTACACTTACACTGTATACTTACACTGTACACTTACACTGTATACTGTACACATACACTGTAGACTTACACTGTATACTGTACACTTACACTGTACACTTACACTGTGCACTTACACTGTATACTTACACTGTACACTTACACTGTATACTGTACACATACACTGTAGACTTACACTTATACTGTATACTTACACTGTGCACTTACACTGTACACTTACACTGTATACTTACACTGTATACTGTACACTTACACTGTATACTTACATTGTACTGTTATGTCATATTGCCACGATAAAGGCATACGTAACTATACTTATATGAAAAATTTAGCAGAAACAATGAAAACAATATGTTGATCTTCTTTTCTATCCTATATCAAAAACATTGGATCAGATCCTATAGAAAATGAAAAACCTACAATATATTCCAAAGTTCCAGTCAAAATCATATCTTATACGCCCACTTTATACAATATGCACTATTAAGATTTTGATGAAAAATGTTCTACATTTGATAACACCTGACTGAAAATAGATGACCATTGTTTGGTGTGGATTATTTGAATGCATGCAGGAAAAAAGTGAATACAAAAAGCTATATATGTCAAACCAAAGAGGAGAAACATTGAAAGGACTCAGAAAAGTGAAAGGTGCCATAATTTGCTGACAGTGCATAAATACAATGGAGGCTTTTCAGGCTCTTACTCCTCAGTTTTGAAAAGAACAACATTTTCCTTCGCATGTATCGCTCTTGTGATGTCCTTGCCTCTCTGAAATCTTCCTCAGCTAGAAGGTGTGCACAAACATAAGTAATCCATGCATAACATGCCGTTATTGTTACATACACTCACTGCACAGAAGCACTTTAAACATGCAGGGGTCTAAAAGTGACCATGCATATCGTAATCAAATGAGAGATATTATAATGGAACTTTTTTTGGGGTGAGTTAATCTTATTACAAGTTGTCTGAAAACACACTGTACTGGTTATCAATACATTATGGTGTTTCTTTCATGAAACCAATTCTGTTAAAATTTCATACCATGTTCTAAGAACTTGTTTTTGATAGATTTCAATATTGATATTCACTATTACTATGTACCAGAGTATGCTTATTACACTGAGGATTGAAATATTGACAAACTTGATTCATTCTGTGTTACCTAGTAATACCATTATTTGATAAAAAAAAATGTTATTTAATCGTATCAATCATCATCTTACCTCGCTTGTAAATTTCATCCATGGTGAGATTCATTCGTTGTCTAAGGTCATGTTTGTTGATTTCAGAATCCAAAGTCAAGTCAATCATTGATCGACTCCAGGGGCTATCAAGGGGGGACTGATAAATTTCAGTTGGGGCCAGGGAAAGGGAGGACTCTGATCCACTATCCTGTGGGCAAAAAGCAAGAGAAATGATCCAAAAATGACCAGGACATCCGTCCTTTGAAATATATGCCAGTGTACAGTTATCCTAAAGTGTTTTCAATAGATGTGGAAAACTATTATTATCATAAAAATCCTGGTATTCTATTAAATGGAATCATACATGTATTAAATGGGGGGGGGGGGGGGCAAATTGAGAAATAACTATTGTTTTAAACTATCAGCCAACCAATTAAAAAAATCATTGAACCCTATGGAAAATATCTGGGAGATGTAAAGACAAAGAAAGACAATTTCTGAACAAGAAAAAAAATAACAACAAATCCAAGTACACATATAAAACAATTAATAAAATCTACAGAGAAAATATACAGCAAATTTTTTTAAATACAGTTTGTAAAAAATAAATAATTTATCAATTTGGCTACATGTAAATATAGTGACAACTCTTAGAAAACCGAAATACTTCCATATGTAAGCCAACCTGAACAATTATGCATTCAAGTCTGATTTTGATGAACAATCAATTTACCACTGTGTCATTCCTTCTAAAATCTGTAAAACTTTACCATTCACTTTACATAAAATATATTCTGATAATACCTTGATATGAACATTCAAATTCTACTGAAAATTAAATAGAGCAAATATTTATATTTCCTGAATAATTCAGACCTACCTCATCCTCATCAGAGGTTTCCTCCAAGTCAATTTTTCCTTCCAAAAAGTCTTTTGAAAAATCGATAAAATCAAAGGGTACCTGAAATAATCAACACATAAAAAAGAATTGTGATAGACAATTTCATTTTGAATTGATATGGAAGGACACACAAGTAACTACATGTATAAAATGTAGATGATTTTAACAAAGTAATTATATGCAGCGGGTACCAAGTAATTTTCCAGTGTGACGGGCTCTGGAAGATAAACTCCCCCTTCATAAATCACAGATGGATCTTCGATTATGGCAGATTCTGTGACACAAAGAAAGATTTTATTAAAAGTTGTACAATTTACATGATTAATATACAATAAATACTCAAGCATTTTTTTTTTTAACTTGTGACAATGAAATTCTAAATGACCAGCACAAACCTTTATCTATCTCTTCTTCCTCCTCAGTCACAGATAAATGTGGACAAACTAAAGAATTTCAAAATTTTAAAATTAGCACTTTGTAATAGGCTATATACATGTAAATCCTTTCATTCTCAATCTCACTCTCTCATAATAAAGACAAACATGGACTGACATAGAGAGAAAGAGACAGACAGAGAGAAAGACAAACATACAACAATAGACAGAGAAAGAGACAGAGAGAAAGACAAACATACAACAATAGACAGAGAAAGAGACAGAGAGAAAGACAAACATACAATAGACAGAGAATAAGACAGAGAGAGAGAAATATATGGACAGAGTGAGAGAGAGAGAGAGAGATAGAGAGAGAGAGATAGAGAGAGAGAGAGAGAGAGAGGAGAGAGAAAAGAAGAGAGAGAAAGATAAGCATGAACAGAGAAAATGAGATACAGAGAAAGTTAAAGACAGAGAGAAAGACATGGACAGATATACAGAGAATGAGAGAGAGAAAGATAAACAGAGAGAGAGAAAGATAAACAGAGAGAAAAAGACAGACAGAAAGAAAGACAAATATATGGAGAGATATATAGAGAAAGACATGATCAGAAAGACCAAATACAAAGACCCTCCCCCCATCTTTAACTTTAGGAGCATGACAATGGCACCTTTTGTGTGGTCTATAAAAAAGATGTGGTTCTTGTATCCGATTATCAGGTCTCCTTTGTTGTTCAGAAAACAGGCAGCTGACAAGGATTTGTCTTGAAAGGAAGTGCCACTGTCTTCCTCTTCCTCATCCTCCACCTTTTCCTTCCTTCCTTGCTCATCCACCTTAATCTTTTTCCTTCCTGGTTCTTCTTGTAGAATATTTTCATCAATTTCCAACTTGTCCATGAAGATTTCTGTCATCAGGTGCTTGTTTTCATCCCAAATTCTGATCACTCCATTCAAACTGCAGTAAGAAATATCATTCACATTCAAACTGCAGTAAGAAATATCATTCACATTCAAACTGCAGTAAGAAATATCATTCACATTCAAACTGCAATTGTAGTAAGAAATATCATTCACATTCAGTTGAATTTGAAGATACATTATGTAGTCTTCACAATATCTTTCAATATATATATGCCCTACTGTATGTATAAAAATAGCGGTCAAAATAATTGTGATTTCATAATAGAGTGACTCAAAAACAAGTACGAGGGCTGTTCGATATGTAATGTGTATTGTACAATATCTCAAAAGCATTCGACTCAAATAGTAAAGTCAAATACATAATTTCAATCTCTGAATCCATTTCTGAAATGTGTCACAGTACGCTGATTTAGGTAGACCTCTGAGCCGAGGACTTGCCAAGACTTGTAACAGCGACCAGATAAGAACTTTCTAAGTTTTGGAAAAAGGAAAAAGTCACATGAGGCTAGATCTGACAAGTATGGTAGGTGTGGGAAGATGGTAACCTTTTCCGACTTCAAGAATTGCTTCATAAGCTCAGATGTATGTGATGGAGCATTATCATGAAGTAGACGAACATACCTAAATCCTGACACAGGGCGTCATTAATGATAATATTTCTTGAGCATTTTTAGTATAACATCTTGGTAATATCGACCTGTAACACTTTTGCCGTTCGACACTGGAATTTGTACAGCTATATCATCACACAAGAAGAATATGCAATAAAGAACCTTCTTTGTGCTTATGGTTCTTTTGGCAACTACAGACCTTCTACCGTGTTTAGTTAGCCATATTTTGTTTCCAATTTTTCTTACTGGTTTGAAATAGTGAACCCATGTTTCGTCACTAGTAACAATGATTTCAAATTGTCTTTGATTGAATTTGGGAAACATTTTAAGCAATTGCTTAGCGGTTTGTACTCGTACCTGTTTAGAAATTTTTCGTACTTTCAAAATATGCTTCAAAATGAAATGCACCCATGATAGTGATATGCCAACAGCTTTGGTAATATCACGAATCATGTATCTGCCATCACTTTCATTTCCCTGACTTTTGAGACTTTTGCCTTGCCTGTTACATTCACAGGTCGGCCAGATTTTGCTGCATCTTTGACGGACTCTGTGCCAGTCAGAAATTTCTTTCTCTGCCTACGAACTGTCTCATAAGATACCGTATCAGACCCATAACCTTCCCCCAATTCAGTAAAAATCTGCATTACCGAATGACCGAGTTTTGTGCCAACTTTTATATAAGCTCTAATTTCTTCAATATTCTCAACCCGTTTCACAACCATTTTTACAACAGTGGTCAACGACTCGCTCTATTGAAATGACTATAAGTTTAAAACTATGTGGAGTTGGAGGTTTGTGTTTATACCGTTGGAATGGTATTGAATAGAGCTATTCAGAAGTATCATCATCCACGAAAGCGTGCAAAGCATTATTGTGCTGTGGTACATGTACAATACACAATACATATCGAACAGCCCTCGTACACATTTCGTAACGTACATGTATTTAATAATACCAAAAGGCAATCAAAATGCAAAATTTCATTAGAATGGGAATATCTACCTTCTCATTTATTTGCGACCGTTAATGTCCAAGTTTCTCCAAATGCTTCTTAACAAATCAGATTCAACTAAATCACATTGCATCATGTCTGTATTCTATTGTACATGTATCATGTCTGTATTCTATTGTACATGTATCATGCCTGTATTCTATTGTACATGTATCATGTGTGTATTCTATTGTACATGTACCATGTGTGTATTCTATTGTACATGTATCATGTGTGTATTCTATTGTACATGTATCATGTCTGTATTCTATTGTACATGTATCATGTCTGTATACTATTGTACATGTATCATGCCTGTATTCTATTGTACATGTATCATGTCTGTATTCTATTGTACATGTATCATGTGTGTATTCTATTGTACATGTATCATGTGTGTATTCTATTGTACATGTATCATGCCTGTATTCTATTGTACATGTATCATGCGTGTATTCTATTGTACATGTATCATGTGTGTATTCTATTGTACATGTATCATGCGTGTATTCTATTGTACATGTATCATGTCTGTATTCTATTGTACATGTATCATGTCTGTATTCTATTGTACATGTATCATGCCTGTATTCTATTGTACATGTATCATGTCTGTATTCTATTGTACATGTATCATGTGTGTATTCTATTGTACATGTATCATGTCTGTATTCTATTATACATGTATCATGTGTGTATTCTATTGTACATGTATCATGTGTGTATTCTATTGTACATGTATCATGCCTGTATTCTATTGTACATGTATCATGCCTGTATTCTATTGTACATGTATCATGCGTGTATTCTATTGTACATGTATCATGTGTGTATTCTATTGTACATGTATCATGCCTGTATTCTATTGTACATGTATCATGTCTGTATTCTATTGTACATGTATCATGTGTGTATTCTATTGTACATGTATCATGCCTGTATTCTATTGTACATGTATCATGTCTGTATTCTATTGTACATGTATCATGTGTGTATTCTATTGTACATGTATCATGTGTGTATTCTATTATACATGTATCATGTGTGTATTCTATTGTACATGTATCATGTGTGTATTCTATTGTACATGTATCATGCCTGTATTCTATTGTACATGTATCATGCCTGTATTCTATTGTACATGTATCATGCCTGTATTCTATTGTACATGTATCATTTCTGTATCCTATTGTACATGTATCATGCCTGTATTCTATTGTACATGGATCATGTCTGTATTATATTGTACATGTATCATATTTGTATTATATTGTACATGTATCATGCCTGTAACATATTGTACATGTATCATGCCTGTATCCTATCATACCTTGATTGTATCCTATTGTACCATATATTTTGTGTCAACAATAACGTTGCAGAAACTGTACCTGGCCGAGCAGAAAATTCTCATGGAGGCTGAGGAGTCAATGGCCACCACTTCCGCATTGTGTTCTGGTCGCTTCTTCTTCACCACACTGTCCTTGTTGGGTTCAACTGTCAGCACACATAAAACAATGGAAATTTAACATCACTGGAAGACTGTAGCTCAACTGTCAGCACACATAAAACAATGGAAATTTAACATCACTGGAAGACTGTAGCTCAACTGTCAGCACACATAAAACAACTGTCAGCACACATAAAACAACTGTCAGCACACATAAAACAGAAATTTAACATCACTGGAAGATAGTACAACAACAATTCTGTTTTCATTCTACATTCCTCAGTACATGTACAATGCTGGTTTAATGGGATGAAATTCTGCAGTTTTTCAACCTAATCAAACCTTTTCAAACAGACTTTAAATATGCTCGACTGCATCATTAAATAATTAATTTTTTTGAAATTCACACTGACATAAATTCCGTATAGAGAGCAATCGAATAAATAAAGCACGTAAGCATGACATGGACATTTGTGTGCTTACCACTAAGCATTCGTGCCACGTGATTATGACAAAATAATGATACAAGACATTATTAGTTATATGGAGCCTTGGCAGGGTATATGGACTCACATTCCCTGACAAAGTTTAAATCATCCCCGAGCCGTTAGGCAAGGGAGATTACATGTATATATATTGTACTTTGATAAGGAATGGGAGTCCATATTCCTTGCCAAGAATCCATATAACGAATATGTACTACTGCAGAGCAATCAAGGTAGAAATTGGACAATTAAATGGTTTCATGTTCTTTGTTTACAAACACCCAGACAGTAAATATTGTCATTATGTCAGGAGTGAAGCAATTTTTATTATTAAAATAAATACAATGTACAATGTAAATGTAATTTTACAAATAATTTCTGAAGATGCTAAAACTAAAATAAGGATTTTGAAAATAAAAATGTTTATTTTATGAAGTGGTTAAACATATAAATCTATCAAAGTCATTTTGTATCCCATCTATTCTTGGCAGAGTACATGGCCTCATATTCCCGGCTTGTCGTCCAATCAAATGCTTAAGACTTTTCTTTGCAGTAGGATATTCTGTTTACATGTGATGCTCTGAATTTGTCCTAGCAACTTTACATTTCAAATTGTCTGTTATTGGCGGTGGACTTCATGAAGAAGCCATCAAACTGTCAGCCATGACATCTGAATGTGATTGGTTATAGTTTAATAACATTGTGATGTCGCGGGGCAGTCATTAAATTTGTACCTAGAATCTTAAGCTTTACTGAGGAAATCATGACAAAATGTGAACATATGCATGTCTAGGCATGAACATGAAAATATAATGTGTACTTTAATATCAGGAATACAGACTTTTTGCTCTGAACAATCCCCAGTCTTCTGCAGGTTCCAGGGTGTAAAAGTTCACACATCCGTCAAGATGTCCCGTCATAAACAACTTGTCCTAAAACAAATCATACAAAATCATTCAAACGAAAAAATGCATTCCAGTCTGCAAACAGTATACACTGTAGATATAGATATTCCTTCTTCATTCTTATTAATGATCTGTTTCTCATTTCAGTAAATATCCTACAAATGATATATATATCAGTTTAGGTACACAATTATAATGGTGCTGTACCACCTACCACCCTACAAATGATAGATCAGTTTAGGTAGACATTTATAATGGTGCTGTACCACCTACCATCCTGGAATAACAAGCTATGTTCAGTGAGCAGTACATCTCATGTAACAGCTCAAGCTGAGGTAAGCTCCAGATCTGGATCATGGCGAGTTCTTTGAGGTGACACGTCGTTATCAGAGCACTGTGGGATATATCATGTCTCATTTCCTGAATCTGTAACACAAGAGACATCTAATTCAGTGTCACTTTCCTTACGACTACATCGATGTACATTTCAGAAGTAAATTTCATTTTGGAAAATATATGAGGGACCCGGTATGAACTATGATGCTTCACGCCCGCTTTCTTCGTGAACCATGTTGGAGCTTCGTGAAAAGTTTGCCAGCATGAACATGCTGAAGTGTTGCAGTTCTTACCCTTATGAATTCTCAAAACTGAAATTCATTTCTTATATTTACATTCTACTTTCACTCCATTGGGCATGCGGTTGAAAAAGACATACTAAATTTATCAACATTCGCAAGTCCGTTGTTCACAACTGCATAGCAACCATAAGGAGATAGCTATCGTGATCAGACGCAAAAACAATGGAAATGTAAATATGTAGCAATGAATAGACATACATGATTCTTTATCTAACTCTGATAGTAAGCAGGGGATCTGAACTAGCTACTCACATGCAATTGCAGGGATTTAACAGAATGAATTCCCATGGTTACAACCAATGAAATTGTAGCATTTTATGCTGATTGCATAATGGCATTTATCAGGGGACAACCATAAAGAGTTTAAAATCATGAAACAAACAGCTCAAAAGAATGTTTACTGACAGCGTCTTTAGAAGCTTTGAATTCCAGATACTTCTTCCCTTTAGTGACTGGATCCATGAATAAAATTCTTCCATCCTAAAAATATCAAAATAATTTACAAATGTACATGAATTAATGAGAAATGTATATACTGAAAAGGCAGTGCATGTATTGATAAGATGTTTATATGACATGTACATAAAGGCATTCTCTCTAACGTTTCATTCCCCGAAGTTCAATCACTTGCCAGTACACACACATATTAAGTTAATGATTGTCGAACATCTGAGAATTTTTTTTTTTACAGTGCTACCTGATTTAAATAATACTTCTAGTGAATTTCAATAAGTTTCATGAGTATCACCTTCCTCCCCACTAATCTAACAATAGTACCTCCATTCCCATCAGTAGGTAAGTCTCCTCCAGGTCCATATTTTGTATGGGGCAGCAGAAGCCTTCCTCCGTCCACATGGTGGCCGTGGACGTTAAGATGCACAGGGAGTGGCAGGAGGCCAGGGTTTCGTTACCCAGACCATTCTCCGTGGCACGGTGGGAGGGGCCGCCTTGTAATGAGGATGACCTAAGGAGAGATCATTACTGAGTTTATGTACGGGTACAGCAACAGATATTTTCTCCATCTCTGTGATTTTGATTGAAAAAAATTTAAAAGAATGCAATTGATTATGAAATAAAAAGAATATACCAATAAGCTTTGCAAACAATCATCAAATGCTACTTCTAATGTTCCATTCAAGGAATAATTAGGAGTATTTTCAACAGGAAGGGAATCTTTCAAAAGAGACTCCTCACTTACTCAATACATCTGTAAATTATTAGAGAGACAAATGACAAGGTCATAACCCAACTTACCAGCCCCCTAGTGGATTGTCAGAATCCTTCTTGCCTTTATTGGAGAGATAAGGAATCTGTAAGTCATGGACATTCCAAGTCATCACCCTGCAGCTAGGATCAGTCCTGAATAAAAAAGTATTTACTCTAGCACAATGCCTCTAACATGGTCATGTTAAATTGTGGGGAAATTGACCTTCACCTTAAATAATAACCTTGACATTAAGAAGTCACATAGTAATGACCTTGACCTTTCACATTACCAAATATGATGTCTATCTTGTATAGTTCAATAGTTACAATCAAGGTTAAACTTGTAGACAGACAAGGAGATGAGAGGTATATACTGACACAGACCAAAACAAGACACGCAATACGTTCTCTGATCTTCAAACTTCAATTTCACAGACATGTAATAATTAACACATCATAAGACATTAACAGTGTGAACTGTGCATGTAATTTCTTTAAAAAGGTCATGCTCTGCCTCTCTAATATTGCATACAGTCTGCGTTTTAATCTGTGTGAAAAAAGAAAGTCTATAACCACCGCAACAACAGCTTGTTTTTAATAGTGAAATTCAATATTAGATAGACAATATTAGATAGACACACATGAACAGACACATCAAGATACTGTAGAAGTACTTTTTTCCACACGGTATTAATTTACGATATGTACGCGGTCACAAATTTTCCGCGGAAATTTATCCCAGCGTACTTAAAGTAAATGAAAGACATTAAGTGGCAATCTAAGAAATCCGCCCAATTTTCTACCCGCGGAATAAACAGAAATTGTCATTCCGCGGACTTATGAACCCGTGGAAAAAAGTATGTTTACAGTATTTAGATGTACATGTACAGCACCTCTCATTGTGAATTTCCATAAACTTGACAACATACCAATGTACACATATGATAACAATATAATACTCGTACTTTGTGGTATAGACCCAGATCTCCATGGTAGTAATGAGGACAAACACCATATTATACTCCCGACTGTAACAGACACTGAGCACCCTCTGTAGGGGGGAAATATCAGGGGGAGGTAACACTGTCGTCAAGTTCTTCTGACTCTTACGGGAAAACAGACGCATGCTAAAATTGAACAGAAATAGAGTACATGAAAACTGTCATTCATGGCTGATGGTTTGGTGCGATAAAGTATTTATGAGAATTTAGGAGGGAACTACTTTTATTTGTTTGGGAAAATTAATTTCCATGGGATCCTTACCTGCTATCCTGACCCTCAGCGACAACTCGTGTTGTTTTATTTTCACAACTGGCAAGAGAAAGACGGCAAATTCGGCTTCTGGCAACGGCAAAGAAATCGTAGAACTGATTGAGATTCCAGAGAGTGATGTTTCTGACAGTGGCACAATACATCAGAGAGTCATCTGTCATTCCCATCCAGAGCACCCCATCCGTGGAGATCACAACACTGTGAAAAAATAACAAGGATTATATATCTGTCATCTCAATACACAGCAGCTCATCCGTGGAAATCACAACACTGCGGAAAAAAAAAAAACCCCAAAGATTATATATATAGTCATCTCAGTACACAGCACCCCATCCGTGGAGATCACAACACTGCGAAAAAATAACAAGGATTATACATGTATATCTGTCATCTCAATACACAGCAGCTCATCCGTGGAAATCACAACACTGCAAAAAAATAACAAGGATTATATATATAGTCATCTCAATACACAGCAGCTCATCCATGGAAATCACAACACTGCGGGGAAAAATAACGAGGATTATATATCCCATGTATCACAGCTGGAAGCTCAATCTAACAAGATATATCAGTACTAAAATCAAAATACAGGCAGCCTCTAAAGATGTTAGATCCAACAACGTAATCTCATATCATATTTATCATGAAACCAAAATACAGGCAGCCTCTTAAGATGTTAGATCCAACAAAGTAATCTCATATCATATTTATCATAAAAGCAATATATAACTATCACATATACAAAGAACAAAGTGTGATAAATATAAAAATCTGTCCTTGAAAATACTAAAAATGTAAAGTCAGTATACTTAAGCAACTTCACTATGAAATACTGTCTGTACTATGAATAATATTAATTGAAACATGAATTTTACAGGCTAAAATCATAGTATTATAATTGTGACATTACAGCTTGAATAATTTCCCAGACCTCTAATTATCTGCACAATATGCTAGTTTGTAATGATAGGGGTTTGTAAATTATAGGTACATGTATGCATATCATCACTGCTATTTTTACAAACATTATTTATCATTGTGTTGTTCTATGTATCATACTTAATAATTGTGATGATAAAATCATGTGCATCATATTAGATATTCAAAAATCTGCTGACAATCTCAGTAGAAGTGAACTACTAATTCTACATTGACCTTAAGCATATCCAAAGCAACACAAATATATTTCTTCTGATTTTTATAAACCTTTTATTTTTCAAGGTCAACAACCAAACCAATTTTTTTTTTGAATTTACAAACAGAATCAAGTTTATGGAGTTTTAAAAAAATGAAATTGAAGCCCAACCTGTATAATATCTCCATTGTGTTGAGTGACCACATTTTGACTGACCCATCTAATGAGGCGGTCACTATGATTGACAGCTTGACCGGATGAACCACTAGACTGGTGACTGCTCGAGAGTGCCCACGAAAAGTGTGCACAAGTCCACCCCGTAAACTCCACATCTTCACTAAAAATAACAAGTACAAAAATCCCAGGTTAATTAACATGTAAAGTGTGCACCAGTCCACCCCGTAAACTCCACATCTTCACTAAAAATAACAAGTACAAATATCCCAGGTTAATTAACATGTAAAGTGTGCACCAGTCCACCCCGTAAACTCCACATCTTCACTAAAAATAACAAGTACAAAAATCCCAGGTTAATTAACATGTAAAGTGTGCACAAGTCCACCCCATAAACTCCACATCTTCACTAAAAAAAAACAAGTACAAATATCCCAGGTTAATTAACATGTAAAGTGTGCACAAGTCCACCCCGTAAACTCCACATCTTCACTAAAAATAACAAGTACAAAAATCCCAGGTTAATTAACAGGTAAATCAACAGTGAATTTTACCTTGTTTGTGACAACTTTCGTGATGTATTTTCTCATCACTTACCTTCTGTATCAATGGAACAAGTCAGAAGCGTCTTGGAGAACTGGGAGTAGATACAGCCCGTGATGGACATGGTGTGAGCTCTGTATGATAGACACCGACATCAGTTTATCCATTCATCAGACGGAATTATCATTCATTTCAATCTTTCTCAATATCAATAATAAATACTTGGCAATCTAATTAATATGTAGGAAATAGAAAGCAAATTAAGCACCTGAACTACACCTTTCTTGCTGAATCTGAAAACTTACTTTAGGAATTTGAAGAGTAGCTGCCCTTTGAGGTCGTAGGCATAGAGATCTGTGTCGGAACAACAGTACAGGTGCTGCAAGGTCAAGTCAAGGTCAACCCGCTTTACCCAGCTTCCACCAACGTCCTTCAGGTCTCGACTGCAACAGAGAAATCAAAGAAAAATATGCATGCAGATAGTGTCCCTAAGAATGTATGTAGACTATAATCATCAGTCAAATTAATAAATCATTTAATAAAAGAGATACATACATCAGTGTGTTGTTAATTACATATGTATATACATGTACATATATATATATATATATATATATATATATATATATATTTGCAAACCATATGCAAAGGGGTTGATTGACAGGGGTTAATTGATAGGGGTTGATTATGCAATATCAGTATAAGAACCATTAATATAATTAATTGTATAACTGTGAGGATGGCAAAATGCTCAAAAATTCTGTAATCGTGTATGTGTAAATAATCTACACACCTCACTTTCCACTTTTACAGAAATTGAAAATAAATCTGTCTGTCTATGAGGACTTAATATTTCTAGAATGTTGACAAAATCTGTTACAAGTTAAACACGTACACTCGTCTGAGTCTGTAATTGGCAAGTGGTTTGATTTCTGTTAATGGTTTGGCTGCATCCTGTTCAAACTTCCATATCTAAAAACAGGAGTATCATTTAGAAAGCATGCATACACAAAGCGTTCATTCAGTGGTGGCTTTTTTAACATCACACTTTACAAGTCAGGTTGTGTTATTACAACGTTGAAACATCATACATTCCGGTTTCTGTTTTGGGGACTTACCGTCGTTCCTCCAACGCCCCCTGTAATTAGCTCATCGCCTACCGGGTTGAACAACATGAACAGAACAGATCGCAGGTTCGCACTCACTGAACAAGTCTCAATGAAGTCTCGATTCAGAACCTACATACATACAGTAAAACACGCTTATAGTGAAGTACTGGGGAGGAATAATTACAGTAAAACATGCTTATAGTGAAGTACTGGGGAGGAATAATTACAGTAAAACATGCTTATAGTGAAGTGCTGGGGAGGAATAATTACAGTAAAACATGCTTGTAGTGAAGTGCTGGGGAGGATCAATTTGATTCGTTATAAATGTAATCTGATATGTTCAATCAGTTGATAATACAAATCACTTTGCTGTAAGTCAGTGTTCCTTTGATATTGAAATTTGTCTGACATACATGTCTTAATTATAGAATTGCAAACCTTGAGGGCAAAATCTTTTCCAAGAGCAAAGTAGCAGTTGAATTTCTTGGCGTAAACGAGATATGAAATCAGTCTGTATTCGTACTTTGGGTACATCAGTGCCCTTTGAACTAGTAAATAAACATGATACAGTACAGTTATTTCAAAACATCTTGAAATAGTGCAGTTAATATGTATAGTCGTGTTTTTAGTCATCACATTGCTGTAGCGTTAAATATGTACAAACTACCTAGTGGAACATGTGTTTCCACCCTCCCTCCCCACTTCCGTTATGCTTTACATGTATGTCATACAGTTGTTTGCCCAGTTCTGGATCATATTTTCATTAAAGATTGCCGGCGGTATATAATCCACGAAGATAATCTACGTTTTTATCTTCTTGTTAGAATTTATAATTAGAACATGTGGGCTGGACTTAATTTACTATCTCAAAACATATGAAGAGTCCTTCAATGATAGCTGTTTGTTCAAGTTCAATGCTAAATTTCCTACTAAGTACTTCAAGAGTGTTTCATCTTTTACATACTTCAAACCAAACCACCATTAAAACCTTCAGAGGAGAGAAAATAAAGTGAAAGATTCCAAATTGTAGAGATTGCTTTTTTTTTTTTTTTTTTACATTTTTGGTATGAGTTTATGTGAAAACTGAAAAATAACTTCTGATCTAGATCCTATAATTGTGAATTTAAATCTACTAATTTGAAAATGAATTGCTGTATTTTGAGGTTGCATGTTGTATTATTTCATGGAATCAGTAATATTAACTAATAGATAAAATGTAATAGCTTATCTGCATACCTGCAATCTTTCTTCACATTAAATTTGAAAAAATTATATACATTGCATGCCTAAAGTTTAAGACATGTAGTTGGCTTATCATTTGTATCATGGTGTTAGTTTCAGTACTCAGAGCACCCCCATACATTTAAAATTCTAACGCACATGACGTGTGCATTTTCTCAATATACACCAATATACACATGTAATTTGTCTGAAATTTTTATCCATGAACTATTACAATTAACAACTTAAATGTAAAGGATATTCTAAGATTTATTTGTAATTAAAACTTCAATATAATTAGTTTGTTAGATAGAAATGAAATTTGATAGCATTATTGCCAGGTTGGTTCCTTTTCTTTCTTATATTTACTCACTGCGCCTCTCTCCATTCAGGCCTGGGTCTCTCTTCCATGTCGTGATTCCCTTACCGTCCAAAATGACAAACTGTCTCATCCTCCCGTTATACACAACTGAAATAACCAGGACAACGTAAAAAGTCACAAACTGTCTCATCCTCCCGTTATACACAACTGAAATAACCATGACAACATAAAAAGTCACAAACTGTCTCATCCTCTCGTTATACACAACTGAAATAACCATGACAACATAAAAAGTCACAAACTGTCTCATCCTCCCGTTATACACAACTGAAATAACCAGGACAACATAAAAAGTCACAAACTGTCTCATCCTCCCGTTATACACAACTGAAATAACCATGACAACGTAAAAAGTGTTCAGTACTCCCCATTCTCAACATTCGATTTCTGTCAAATTTAGTATATCGTCAAACTTTGCATACAGTAATTTCAGTAAGGCCTAAAATAAAAATAGCTGTGTATCTGCTAACTTGACCAATCCTCAATTATACATCTTTGCTAGCCAAGGGTTTTCGTATGCTCTCCAGGGTTTGTGAGGAGTATAGAGTGGAAAAAAACACTTGGCCAGTGAAAATGTAAATTATATTCCCTACCCTAGAGATATTTTTAACTTGACATTAAATAGATTATTGAGTAAATATTGCTGTGGGGTTGACACTTGTAAATTATATTTGTACTTCATGGGTATAATTTATATCAAAACATAGTTAAAAGTTGCATTAATCATGTTAATAGTGAAAATGAGCCTCTATAATATATTAATATACCTGCAACTTAAATGGAGATTGTAATCATAATATTTCTTTGTGTACTCTTTAAAAGTAAAGTTTGAGAAAAAAAATATAATTCCTTTCCTCTCGACCCACCCTAGCTTTAAACTTGGATGTTTGCGGAAACACAACAGCTTAGTATACTCCTAGCCTAAGATTTCTGAAATCTGGTTCACCCAAGTCAGATTTCCCCCTAACCTTTTCACCTATTACCTTGCATGGAGTAAATCATGATCAATTTCGAACTTTGTAAAAATTAAGGACATATGCGATGTTTCTCTATAATATATGATTTGTTGTGACATTTCAATTCATTGCATTACATCTTGTTTGCAAACTACAAAAATCTTGAGGTATATTACTATGTTTGCTTTAGAGTTAGCAGATTTTGATAGTTCAATTGTTGCAAGTAAAAATGTAAAGTCAGCTCCTATGTTGTATAAATATAGCAAAGAAGGAGAGAAAAATCTTAGGGAAAATTGGGTATCGAACTGGGGAGACTAACAACTCAGCTACCCTGGTCAATAAACAGATTATAATGGTAACATTACTATTTTAATACAGTAACTACAATATAAAACTTAAAACTATAATTAGGAATTAAATCATACAAGAACTCATCATAAAGAGGCAATGAAAAAATAATTTTAAAGAAAATCCTAGATTTAGTTGAACTTGAAAAATGATCCAATTCACATTAAATTTCCACCTACTTCCCATGATGTCTGCATTTTTGCGACCGTGTGAATATGTAGCTCTTGGCAAGACTCCATACGGAACTGAAGTAAAATGCTCTGAGTAATGAATATTCAGTTCCGCCTCTTGGTCCCTCGAGTCCTCAGTCCTCGAGGATGTTTCTGAAGATTCTGACTCCTGTCTCCTCAAATCCTTGGCTATTTCCCCCTTAATCTTATCCAGCATGGGGTCATCGAGTCCATCGATGTAATCAGCCTCTGATACGCTGGGCACTATAAAATCAGCATCCTCTGGTTCGAAACCAAAGTCCTCTCCCAGTTCATCCGGTCCCTGGAGTTCCGTAAGGTATGTACTGTTAGGGTTCAGGATTTCCTCTACTCGTTGTTTGTAGCTTTCATTGCTGTCTTCTTGAATTGCTTCGAGATTAGTTTTCCTGAGTAACACTTCATCTTCAAAGTGAACTCTGTCTGTTAATCCAGGCATTCTGCTGGGTGTGACTGAAAGACAGACATCAGTTATGAACATTGCCAAATCCATTACTGTACCTGTAGACAAACACCTGTTGTAACAGGTATATATAATTTTTATAATAAAATGAGCATAACTTTCCTGAATGCCAATGAAGACACATTATATAGCATGCATTACACCATATATTTCGTATTATGACAGTGTATAGATAATCAGAAAGAGACATCTAGGAATCTAAGTCATGGAGGAAATTCGAGTTAAATCCTTAGTACCTGTGTCAAGAATATGTCAAGTCTCTTTGTTGCAATTTAAACGGTGAATGCCATTATTTCAACGCATACTTGTTTAGCATTTGCAATTAACCCATTGTAAAAATAGAAATAAAGTAAATCATGGTTTTTTAAAAGTACTAATACAGAAACAGCAAGTGCCCGCGCCAGTCGTCCATGTTGTTTACAGATAGCAACGTTAGAAAAGCGCCATCTATAATATATACGTTTGCAATCGGAATATCACTCGGCCTTTTCCGTCAAGTCCAAAATTCCTGACATCAGAGAGGTGGATCCACGATTTTAGAGAGAGAGAGAGAGAGAGAGAGAGAGAGAGAGAGAGAGAGAGAGAGAGAGAGAGAGAGAGAGAGGGGGGAGGGAGGGGGGGAGTTACACTATTAAAACTAAAATATATTACTACCGTAGAATATTCAATATAATTTTTACATGGCGGAGAAAAAAGATTTCATAACCCTAAGGTAAAATCAACCGTGCATTAATAGTAGATCATAGTAGATAATTCGCGTATATAGTATATAATAGTTCATTGAACAAAGTAGTGCATTTGAAAATCTTTCACAAAGAAACTATTATATGCATCCTGGCTTTCCACTATAAAAGACAATTGGGTGCTAGAATCGATAATAATCCTTCTCTGTAAATCATAGTTCATCAAATTATTATTCTTAATTTTGTGTTAATTATCTTTCATATTTTTTTTTTACCATGGAAACAATGATTTAGAACGTTTTAGTGTTACACGTAGCTTTGCTATAATTGACAAATGCACCAGAGAAATTTGATGTAGATGAAAAGTGGAGGATATATACAACAATATTTTGAAGTTGAAAATTTTCAAATTTACTTTATTTTGTCAAAAAATACAGTTTTAATAGAAGGTAATCTTAGAATATTTTTTTTTAAATTAAAACACCTGCTGGACTCGACCCTGCGACCTACAGGTCTACAGTCGGTATGCTAACTTACCGAGCTACCTGGGTATGTAATTATTTATTGAAAAGGAAAAGTCAAATATTGCTGATATTAATTTTTTTCATCCATGTTTTTAAAGGAAGTCAGCCATTATGACGATGTAGAGTACCTCCTTAAAAAGAGTTCCATTTTCGAATGGCCTAATGGTATGGTATAAATGATTATTTTTTTTTAAAGATATACATCTTTGTTTTATTCTTAAATCTTGAAGTATATAATAGTACTGTAGCGAGAGATATTCTTTCAAAAATTACACACACACACACACACACACACACACACACACCAAAAAAAAAAAAAATAAAATAAAAGCACACAAAATAAAGAAAGAAAAAACTTATCGAACGCAAGGACCAAACACTAAAAATAAAACCAGTTTAAATGTTTGTCATATACATGTAATATCATAGATAAAACTAAATGAATATTTATCGACTTGTTTAACACAACTTTTAGGATCAATAAATAAATAAATTTTATTCTGTATATATACATACATACAAACATACATAGGGGGCCTATATAAGATACCAAATATAACCCATTAAGCTCGAAAGCTTATTTCCAATGGGGTCCTTTTGATGCACGGATGTTTGCGCTAGGGGGTAATTTACATGTATGTGGGAGGAAACCGGACTACCCGGAGGAAACCCACGTGTCCGATCACGGGGATCGAACTCGGGTCGCAGTGGTGAGAAGCGAGAGCCTCTGTGCTACCCGGACAATTCAGAGTAAAAACAAAAGAAAAGAAAAAAAAAAAAAACAAAAAACAAAACAAAACAAAAAAAACAAAAAAAAAAAAAGGGGGGAGGGGAATCGAACACAAACAGTACTTCTAAATGATTGTTATTTATTTTCATTGTTATAATTAATTGCCTGTTAACATGTACATGCCCCCCGAGGGCCCTTGATTGGTCACGTGATCAAATCCTATAACGGCCGAAGGGAGTTAGAGTAGATTTGATCACGTACCAACTTCATGTCATATCCCAATAGCATTCAAAAATGATATCTTATTTCTTATATTTATATTTTCTATTTTGATTTGTGTTCTTACCGAGCTTCCATGATTATGTAGCAGATGACCAAAATAACGATCGTAGAACACAAAATATAGTTCGTAAGAGTTTTATCGAATAAAAAATTAGGAACAATATAAAAGAGAATATAAGATATAGATGTTTAATTGAAAATGTTAAAAAAAGACGAAGCATGTGTAAAAATAAAAGTAATTTAGAGCGTAAAGTTAACTGAAATGACGACAAGAAGAGCGGAGTAAACTACATCCGTGGTGTGATTTGGTCGCGATCAGCGATGGAGGATCTGAGAGAATTGAGTCCGGTTTTTGGAAAGAAACAACGGTATGTTCATCGTTAGGACTCGCGGTTGTAGCCATGCAGGAGACGATTCAAGACAGTAGGACAGATTTAAACCAAGTGCAGATAGGTTGGGTCTTTTATTTACCTTCAGTGTGTGTAAAATAAAATAAAAACGAACTGACGGAGTTTTTGTTCACTTGAGAGATTTCCGTTGTAGGATTTTAATGTCAGAAGACTCGCACCGGTACCCTGACATGAACATGTAAATTTTTCGAGCCTCGAAACCAGCCTCGCTAATAATCATGCCGAATCATAGCCGTGATGGAAGTTGCCAGGAAACAACAGGTTAACTTATCATCATGAAGTAAATACATGAAGGCTTATAACTCTGCCTACATGTTTTCGCTTCCAATATCATAGAACTTTATTTTATAAATTCGCCATGCAGAAGTTGCAGACGGTATTTAAAACTGTATAAAATGAAACAACAGAAGGATATATGTTTAATGTTTCTCTTTTATAAATTGATGAAATTCTTATTTTTTACAAAATAAACTGTATAAATATCCTGCTGCGTTTATTTCTGTTATGATGTCATTGCAGTGGCGGATCCAGGGTTTACGAAAGGGTGTGTGTGAAACTCAAGTATTAGCCAAAATGCTTAGCCATTTTGGGTGCCAATCTGGAATTTTACTAATCTGGAATTTTACTCACACTATTTCTATTATTTAAATTTGTGGCGAGAGGTGGGGGGGGGGGGGGGGGGGTCTAAATCTCCCACTGCATTGCATAAGCAAGAAGCCAGGTGAAAATACAGGAACTGACTTTTGAAGCGGTGATTGTATTCATATGCAAGAACAAACTGATCACATGACCAATTTCATGTCACACGAAATTGAACATCAATTTCATTAGTACTGTCATATAAGGAAGTGCATTGGGAAATGTAAATATAATATAATAACAGTGAACTCATTTTTCTTATAAATCGTTATATTGTAATTTTTTTTTATCTTTGCAACCCCCCCCCCCCCTCTAGATCCGCGCATGATAACGACCACAGAAATTTCAAAAGTTCGACTTTAAACGAGACTGTTGAAACCCCGATAACATCAACTTATTGTCAGTAGCCTGCCTCGATGAAAAGAATTGCTTTTGTTTTAATTTCTGCTTAAATCGACAAACATGTGGCCAAAGTTGTTCATAAAGGTATTTTGTTCAACTTTTGGAAGTGGAATACGAAACTCATCGAATAATGAAGATCCTGAAACGGTGAAAATATTAAGAAATATTTTCACAATGACTTGCATGGGCTGTATAATTAGCTGTGGTAAAGAAATTACTTTTATTACATATATATCCTAAATTTGAAATCGCCAGCAACACATACATGTACATCATTTTAAAATTTGATTCAATATCACTGACCCAAACCTCTATATCGAGATGGTTTTGATATTGTTATAACAGTTCCAAATTTTATCGACTACTTCTTTCGTTTTATTTAAGTGAGACACACATAATAATTTGATGTTCAGAACCTCCATAATCTACTGATTGATGAAGGTCAAATCCTTATTGTATTTCATAATGTACTTGTACTTCTTATACATGTATATAGACATGGTACATGTTTCATCAAAATAAGAAAAATGTCACCTGTGCGACTAAATTATATCGGTCAGACAGATACTTAATCCACGTGTATCGTCTGTCAAGTATAGTTATGCACTTAAATGATTGACGTAATTATTCGCAGAAAACACATGATCTCCTTACTGAAGATTGTTTAGTAACTACAGTAGACTTTGAAATGTAGGTGTTGTCCTTACGTTTTATCAAAACCTTTGATACTCTGAGATATGATATGCCCACCACACGTTTGAGTTGTAATATGTTAACATTACGGAGGAAATGGATAGGGTATATAAAAGGGAGAGTGAAAATTGCGATTGTAGATCGGGGATCAAGGAGCGAAGGGGAAGGAAAGAGTCGGGAAAAGGTAGATATTGTAGGAGAGTTAGGGGAAAAGGTAGATATTGTAGAAGAGTTAGGGGAAAAGGTAGACATTGCAGGAGAGTTAGGGAAAAGGGATGAAGGGAGTTAACCCTTTCTACTCACCCCACTCAATAACAGACGGCGCATCTAAATCTAACTGTAGAAATTAACCTTTGGATTAAGTGTGGTGATATATGTTGCGCAAGTTGAATAATATTGTCTTCATTTATTTATTTTTTCGAAATATCTGATACACGTTTTGTGAACCTTTCTTGTTCAAAGGCCTAAATTCGTCTAACCGTATCATTTTCTACATTTTTGGACCATGATGAATTTCAAGATTTAAGTGTGAAGCCATGGAAGAGAAACTGTATGACCATTAATCCATGCACAAGTACAAAATGTACATTTATACGTACAGATGAGAAACTTACAGAAGCCAGGTGTTAGCCAAACACGCTGTTAACACAAAACACATACAGTTTATTATTACGGGTATAGAACACTATATTGAGAAATTTTGGTTTGAAATATTTTTTGGTGGATTTGTTTTCATGAAGTACATGTAGTTTGAAAAGTTGGATGTTCATGTTTTGCAGAAATTCACACATGTATTTGTTGTAGTTCTAGAAAGTTTGCTGATTTTATTTTATTTTTAGCGAATTCCCTACATTCTTTCCATTTTGAATCATGTGATATTTTATTTTAATGTTTCATATATTATATGTGTAATGACAAAGAATCCGATGAATGAAATACACTTTTCTGATGTACATTACTGATATCATCAATAATTATGTAGCAATTGTCATCAATGTATGGATCATTTATGCTACAAGTACTATGACAACCTCTGGTGTATCCAGGGGTCCGTGTTTGCCCAACTATCTATATTGTATTGCTCATAGGAGTTATGAGATTGATCACTGTTCGTTATCTTCACCTTTCATAGACTACTTCTTTCGTTTTATTAAAGCGAAAAATACATAATAAAATACAGAATCTGTATAATCTAATGATTGTTGAAGATCAAATCTTCACTGCATTTGATAATTTACTTTTACTTATATATAGACAAGGTGCATGTTTCATCAAATTAAGAAAAATATCACCCGTTCGACTAATTTTATATCGGTCAGACATGTAATCTATCATCTGCCAAGTATAAATATGGACTGTAATGATTGATGACATTATTCTCAGAAAACACATGATCTCCTTATTGAAGATTGTTTAGTAACTACAGTAGACTTTGAAATGTAGATATTGTCCTTACATTTGATCAAATCCTTTAATTGATACTCTGCGATATGATATGCTGAACACATGATTGGGCCGTCTTCCATATCTTTTAGAAGGTCGTTAGCTTGGGTAGGTCCTTGAGATAATTTTTATATACCTACATGTAATTGCACAAACTGTCCCTGTAAAATGATTGAATCACTAGTATTTAATGACAATAGTAATAACGAAAGTTCATTGCAAATCATCTGGAAGGTCTTCCGTAGAGACATTTGCTAATATTACGAAGGAAATGAATAGGGTTAAAGGGGAGGATGAGAAATGGGTGAAGATGATAAACAAGGAACGAAAGTGAGGAAAGGGTAGAAAAAGAATAAATAGAATAAATCTAAGAGAATATTTTCCATCCATAACAAGCCCCAAGCTATACATGTACATGTATTATGTAACAATTTCCTAACACCGGATGTTCACAAAGATAAACTGTTTATAAATCAACCATTGGGTCAAATTGGGGTATTTAATGTGTCTAGATAACAACTGTGTCCTACATTTGTCTAAACAGATTCTATCATAAGCAAACTTTGTATAAACTCTGAGAGTGTGTTATCTGAGCTACAAGATACAACATGCCTACAGTGCAATCAGTAGATAAATGGGTTTCAATTGGTTTTCTTTGAACAACTTCATATAGTCCAGACAACATGGAACCATGACCATGAAACACTCTTGCGTCACGTGTAACATAAGTATGTCAACATTTCGAACAGTGATCAATCTCATATATACCAAAAAAGAATACAAAATGGAGAACAGACCAAACACGGACCCCTGGACACACCAGAGGTGGGATGGTGTGACTAAGAGGAGTAAGCATCTCCTACCGTCGTCAAATTCAGCATGGAATGAAACGGACTATCAATACGTGACATTTGATAAACTGACGTTTGCAAACAAGATCATTAAAACTACCATAAAATTTTCAATCGAAAAGAACTTACTTCTAACCCTGTAACGTGAATATATTTGTAGGTTTAGAATTTGATTGCATATCATGCTCGCGTGTATCGAATCACTCTGAAGACATTTAAACTCCCTAGTCATATACAGTTGTTGAAATGTGGAAAATTGAAGTTGGAAAGGCTCAAGTCATCCTGTCAGTCATTAAGTTGAGCTGCTAGTTTGCCGTTAGCGTCTATATTTAGCAGAGTATCTAACCACATGGAAGACTCTATGATGTATTTTATTTGCTGTTGACTGATGTATTAAATTGACATATAAATCAAAATAGATATTGTTGATAGATAGAATGTAGTCGATATAAATTCTGCTTCATGGGAATGCAAAAACAGATATATCGATATACATATTAAAGGCATGTTTGTCACCAAAGTCTAACAACAACTGTAAAACTTCGGCTCATAAGCAATGCATTTGTTGGGAATATTCGAAACTCCAATGACTATGAAATGTCTTAAATAAGTTCTGTAACAAAGTAAGTTATGAGGAATAGAATATCAGTAGTGAAATTTGCTTCTCATGTCGGGAGCTTTAGGAAGGAACATGGCTTCATCAACAGGTGGTATTGTCATATTTAGAATCTGTATAACCTAATGATTGATGAAGGTCACTCTGCATTTGATTGTTTACATGTACTTATTCTATATAAACAAAAAACATGTTTCATCAAATCAAGAAAAATGTCACCTGTGCGACTAAATTAAATCGGTCAGACAGATACTTAATCCACGTGTATCGTCTGTCAAGTATAGTTATGCACTTTAATGATTGACGTAATTATTCGCAGAAAATGCATGATCTCCTTATTGAAGATCATTTAGTAGACTTTGAAATGTAGATAATGTCCTTACATTTTGATACAACCTTTAATGCCCTGAGATACGATATGCTAAACACACGATTGGGTTGTTAGCATGGACGTATGTCTAATTGCACAAACTCAATATATCCTTTCATGCAAAATGATTGAATCACTGTTATTTCACGACAATGATTATCACGAAAGCAAAGATCTTTGTGAATCATCCATAACGAAACATGTAACGGCGGTCAACAGGGAATGCCTACTCCTCCTAGGCATCTCATTCCACCTTTGGTATATCCAGGGGTCCGTGTTAGCCAACTCTCTATTTTGTATTGCTTATAGAAGTTATGAAATTGATCACTGTTCGTTGTCTTCAACTTCCATGTTAATATTACGGAGGAAATGGATAGGATATAAACGAGGGAGAGTTAAAATGGCTGCGATAACTGCGATTACAGAGGGAACAATGAGGGAATGGGTGTTTAATGTCTTTACATTACAACGATGTCCTACATCGGCAGGAATTTGTACTCGTGTGAGGAATGGCGGTACCGAACGCACCCTACATTATGTAGGTGTCGCTATAAATCATTCATGCGTCGCCTCGTTCTTGAACTTCCTGAAGCGGAGGTTTTGGTTTTGAATACAGCTTTCAAATTTAAACGTTTCCAATATATCTTAGAGCTTTTG